>NW_023997327.1:0-23101 GCF_015586225.1 Lucilia sericata | reverse complement strand
AGTCTATAGTCTAGTCTATAGTCTAGTCTATAGTCTAGTCTATAGTCTAGTAGTCTAGTCTAGTCTATAGTCTAGTCTATAGTCTAGTCTATAGTCTAGTCTATAGTCTAGTCTATAGCCTAGTCTATAGTCTAGTCTATAGTCAGTATATAATCTAGTCTATAGTCTAGTCTATAGTCTTGTCTATAGTCTAGTCTATAGTCTAGTCTATAGTCTAGTCTATAGTCTAGTCTATAGCCTAGTCTATAGTCTAGTCTATAGTCTAGTTTATAGTCTAGTCTATAGTCTAGTCTATAGTCTAGTCTATAGTCTAGTCTATAGTCAGTCTATAGTCTAGTCTGTGTAGTCTAGTCTATAGTCTAGTCTATAGTCTAGTCTATAGTCTAGTCTATAGTCGTCTATAGTCTAGTCTATAGTCTAGTCATTCTAGTCTTATAGTCTAGTCTATATCTAGTCTATAGTCTAGTCTATAGTCTATCTATAGTCTAGTCTATAGTCTAGTCTATAGTCTAGTCTAGAGTCTAGTCTATCTAGTCTATAGTCTAGTCTATAGTCTAGTCTATAGTCTAAGTCTAGTCTATAGTCTAGTCTATAGTCTAGTCTATAGTCTAGTCTATAGTCTAGTCTATAGTCTAGTCTAGTCTAGTCTATAGTCTAGTCTATAGTTCTAATCTATAGTCTACTATAGTCTAGTCTATAGTCTAGTCTATAGTCTAGTCTATAGTCTAGTCTATAGTCCTCATAGTCTAGTCTATAGTCTAGTCTATAGTCTAGTCTATAATCTAGTCTATTCTAGTCTATGTCTAGTCTATAGTCTAGTCTATAGTCTAGTCTATAGTCTAGTCTATAGTCTTAGTCTACTCTAGTCTATAGTCTAGTCTATATCTAGTTATAGTCTAGTCTATAGTCTAGTCTTAGTCTAGTCTATAGTCTAGTCTTAGTCTAGTCTAGTCTATCGATAGTCTAGTCTATAGTCTAGTCTTATAGTCTAGTTTATAGTCTAGTTTATAGTCTAGTTTATAGTCTAGTCTATAGTCTAGTCTATAGTCTAGTCTATAGTCTAGTCTATAGTCTAGTCTATAGTCGTCTATAGTCTATCTATATCTAGTCTATAGTCTAGTCTATAGTCTAGCTATCTAGCCTATAGTCTAGTCTATAGTCTAGTCTATAGTCTAGTCTATAGTCTAGTCTATAGTCTAGTCCATAGTCTAGTCTATAGTCTAGTCTATAGTTTAGTCTATAGTCTAGTCTATAGTCTAGTCTATAGTCTAGCCTATAACCTGGCCTATAGTCTAGTCTATATTCTAGTAGCTTCTCTATAGTCTAGTCTAGTCTATAGCTACTCTATAGTCTAGTCTATAGTCTAGTCTAGTCTAGTCTATAGTCTAGTCTATAGTCTAGTCTATAGTCTAGTCTATAGTCTAGTCTATAGTCTAGTCTATAGTCTAGTCTATAGTCTAGTCTATAGTCTAGTCTATAGTCTAGTCTATAGTCTAGTCTATAGTCTAGTCTATAGTTAGTCTATAGTCTAGTCTATAGTCTAGTCTATAGTCTAGTCTATAGTCTAGTCTATAGTAGTCTATAGTCTAGTCTATAGTCTAGTCTATAGTCTAGTCTATAGTCTAGTCTATAGTCTAGTCTATAGTCTAGTCTATAGTCTAGTCTATAGTCTAGTCTATAGTCTAGTCTATAGTCTAGTCTATAGTCTAGTCTATAGTCTAGTCTATAGTCTAGTCTATAGTCTAGTCTATAGTCTAGTCTATAGTCTAGTCTATAGTCTAGTCTATAGTCTAGTCTATAGTCTAGTCTATAGTCTAGTCTATAGTCTAGTCTATAGTCTAGTCTATAGTCTAGTCTATAGTCTAGTCTATAGTCTAGTCTATAGTCTAGTCTATAGTCTAGTCTATAGTCTAGTCTATAGTCTAGTCTATAGTCTAGTCTATAGTCTAGTCTATAGTCTAGTCTATAGTCTAGTCTATAGTCTAGTCTATAGTCTGTCTATAGTCTAGTCTATAGTCTAGTCTATAGTCTAGTCTATAGTCTAGTCTATAGTCGTCTATAGTCTATAGTCTATAGTCTAGTCTATAGTCTGTCTATCTAGTCTATAGTCTAGTCTATAGTCTAGTCTATAGTCTAGTCTATAGTCTAGTCTATAGTCTAGTCTATAGTCTAGTCTATAGTCTAGTCTATAGTCTAGTCTATAGTCTAGTCTATAGTCTAGTCTATAGTCTAGTCTATAGTCTAGTCTATAGTCTAGTCTATAGTATAGTCTATAGTCTAGTCTATAGTGTCTATAGTCTAGTCTATAGTCTAGTCTATAGTCTAGTCTATAGTCTAGTCTATAGTCTAGTCTATAGTCTAGTCTATAGTCTAGTCTATAGTCTAATCTATAGTCTTGTCTATAGTCTAGTCTATAGTCTAGTCTATAGTCTAGTCTATAGTCTAGTCTATAGTCTAGTCTATAGTCTAGTCTATAGTCTAGTCTATAGTCTAGTCTATAGTCTAGTCTATAGTCTAGTCTATAGTCTAGTCTATAGTCTAGTCTATAGTCTAGTCTATAGTCTAGTCTATAGTCTAGTCTATAGTCTAGTCTATAGTCTAGTCTATAGTCTAGTCTATAGTCTAGTCTATAGTCTAGTCTATAGTCTAGTCTATAGTCTAGTCTATAGTCTAGTCTATAGTCTAGTCTATAGTCTAGTCTATAGTCTAGTCTATAGTCTAGTCTATAGTCCAGTCTATAGTCTAGTCTATAGTCTAGTCTATAGTCTAGTCTATAGTCTAGTCTATAGTCTAGTCTATAGTCTAGTCTATAGTCTAGTTTATATTCTAGTCTATAGTCTAGTCTATAGTCTAGTCTATAATCTAGTATAGTCTAGTGTATAGTCTAGTCTATAGTCTAGTCTATAGTCTAGTCTATAGTCTAGTTTATAGTCTAGTCTATAATCTAGTTATAGTCTAGTGTATAGTCTAGTCTATAGTCTAGTCTATAGTCTAGTCTATAGTCTAGTCTATAGTCTAGTCTATAGTCTAGTCTATAGTCTAGTCTATAGTCTAGTCTATGGTCTAGTCTATAGTCTAGTCTATAGTCTAGTCTATAGTCTAGTCGATAGTCTAGTCTATAGTCTAGTCTATAGTAGGTTACCCTTTAGTCTAGTGTATTATATAGATCAGTCTATAGTCTAGTCTATAATATAGTATGTGATCTAGTGTATAGTCTAGCCTATAGTCCAGTCTATAGACTAGTCTATAGTCTAGAATATAGTATAGTCATAGTTTTGTTTATTGGTATTAGACTAAGTACTTCACATAGTACTGATTGTAGGGTATTTGCTGCAACAATAAAACAGAGCGAAGATGTTTCTTTGTATTTACTAACAAATTAATAAACAATTCTATACTTTACAACCCACTATTCATTTTGAATAACAAACCCTCTCTAAAGCAAATCTATTAAGAAAATAATAAATAAATTTATAAATTTTTTAATGTTTCAAAAACACCCTCTATAACGAACAACAACAAAATGATGATTAAATTATAAATTAAGAATATTAAACAAATCTTTATATTATTTAGTAACAATTTAGACAGCAAATAAAAAGACGTTTAATTGTGCTAAAAAAAACAAACATTTCAATACAACAGGTGAAATTAACAATTTTTTAAAATTTACAATTTCAAAAGTGAGTGTGAATTTTGAATAAAAATTTTTATTTGTAATTCTATAAACATATATACAAAAATCATTATAAAATCGTGAAGAGTCATAAATTTATATTTATTTTAATAAAAAATATCAGTCTCCTTTTTGAAAAGATACTAAAATGAAAAGTATTTGACGCCATGATAAGATAATAAGACAGCAAAAAAAAAATTTATAGTTTATTTTAAACTTTATAATACAAAACAATAAAACAAAACGTTATTGATGTTATTTTAACATCACTTATGAAAACAAATAGATAGCACAGGTGTCGCCTTATAAAAACTAAAGGAATTACTATTAGAACCAAGGGTTATAGTGTAGTCTATAGTCTAAAGTGTAGTCTAAAGTCTATTCTATAGCCTAGTCTAAAGTCTAGTATATAGTCTAGTCTAAAGTCTAGTATATAGTCTAGCCTATAGTTTAGTCTATAGTCTAGTCTACAGTCTAGTCTATAGTCTAGTCTATAGTCTAGTCTATAGTCTAGTCTATAGTCTAGTCTATAGTCTAGTCTATAGTCTAGTCTATAGTCTAGTCCATAGTCTAGTCAATAGTGTAGTCTATAGTCTAGTCTATAGCCTATCTATAGTCTAGTCTATAGTCTAGTCTATAGTCTTGTCTATAGTCTAGTCTATACTAGACTATAGACTAGGCTATAGACAAGACTATAGACTAGACTATAGACAAGACTATAGAGTATAGACTAGACTATAGACTAGACTATAGACTAGACTATAGACTAGACTATAGACTAGACTATAGACTAGACTATAGACTAGACTATAGACTAGACTATAGTCTAGACTAGACTATAGACTAGACTATAGGCTAGACTATAGACGAGACTATAGACTAGACTAGACTAGACTATAGACTAGACTATAGACTAGACTATAGACTAGACTATAGACTAGACTATAGACTAGACTATAGACTAGACTATAGACTAGACTATAGACTAGACTATAGACTAGACTATAGACTAGACTATAGACTAGACTATAGACTAGACTATAGACTAGACTATAGACTAGACTATAGACTAGACTATAGACTAGACTATAGACTAGACTATAGACTAGACTATAGACTAGACTATAGACTAGACTATAGACTATAGACTAGACTATAGACTAGACTATAGACTAGACTATACTAGACTAGAGACTAGACTATAGACTAGACTATAGACTAGACTATAGACTAGACTATAGACTAGACTATAGACTAGACTATAGACTAGACTATAGACTAGACTATAGACTAGACTATAGACTAGACTATAGACTAGACTATAGACTAGACTATAGACTAGACTATAGACTAGACTATAGACTAGACTATAGACTAGACTATAGACTAGACTATAGACTAGACTATAGACTAGACTATAGACTAGACTATAGACTAGACTATAGACTAGACTATAGACTAGACTATAGACTAGACTATAGACTAGACTATAGACTAGACTATAGACTAGACTATAGACTAGACTATAGACTAGACTATAGACTATAGACTAGACTATAGACTAGACTATAGACTAGACTATAGACTAGACTATAGACTAGACTATAGACTAGACTATAGACTAGACTATAGACTAGACTATAGACTAGACTATAGACTAGACTATAGACTAGACTATAGACTAGACTATAGACTAGACTATAGACTAGACTATAGACTAGACTATAGACTAGACTATAGACTAGACTATAGACTAGACTATAGACTAGACTATAGACTAGACTATAGACTAGACTATAGACTAGACTATAGACTAGACTATAGACTAGACTATAGACTAGACTATAGACTAGACTATAGATAGGCTATAGACTAGACTATAGACTACACTATTGACTAGACTATGGACTAGACTATAGACTAGACTATAGACTAGACTATAGACTAGACTATAGACTAGACTATTGACTAGACTATGGACTAGACTATAGACCAGACTATAGACTAGACTATAGACTAGACTATAGACTAGACTATAGACTAGACTATAGACTAGACTATAGACTAGACTATAGACTAGACTATAGGCTAGACTATAGACTAGACTATAGACTAGACTATAGACTAGACTATAGACTAGACTATAGACTAGACTATAGACTAGACTATAGACTAGACTATAGACTAGACTATAGACTAGACTATAGACTAGACTATAGACTAGACTATAGACTAGACTATAGACTAGACTATAGACTAGACTATAGACTTGACTACAGACTAGACTATAGACTAGACTATAGACTAGACTATAGACTAGACTATAGACTAGACTATAGACTAGACTATAGACTAGACTATAGACTAGACTATAGACTAGACTATAGACTAGACTATAGACTAGACTATAGACTAGACTATAGACTAGACTATAGACTAGACTATAGACTAGACTATAGACTAGACTATAGACTAGACTATAGACTAGACTATAGACTAGACTATAGACTAGACTATAGACTAGACTATAGACTAGACTATAGACTAGACTATAGACTAGACTATAGACTAGACTATAGACTAGATAGACTAGACTATAGACTAGACTATAGACTAGACTATAAGACTAGACTATAGACTAGACATAGACATACTATAGACTAGACTATAGACTAGACTATAGACTAGGCGATAGACGAGACTATAGACTAGACTAGACTAGACTATAGACTAGACTATAGATATTAGACTAGACTATAGATTAGACTAGACTATAGACTAGGTGAGGTTAGGTTGATAGGAGGATGTATACTACATCAAATCCGAAGAAATACACCTAGGCCACTATCGGGCCTGTTGTGCGCTCCAATTCAAGAAAAAAAAAAAAGAAAATGTTCATTGAATGTATTATTTTTCCATGTTCAGAAACTCAGTTTTCCTGGACGTATTCCTAAGAATCTTCCAATCGGTGTTGGTTAAGAATGTTATTTCCGGAATAACATCACTTCCAAGATACTTGGATCTAACTTCGACGAATGCTATAGACTAGATTATAGACTAGACTATAGACTAGACTATTGACTAGACTATGGACTAGACTATAGACCAGACTATAGACTAGACTATAGACTAGACTATAGACTAGACTATAGACTAGACTATAGACTAGACTATAGACTAGACTATAGACTAGACATATACTAGACTATAGACTAGACTATAGACTAGACTATAGACTAGACTATAGACTAGACTATAGACTAGACTATAGACTAGACTATAGACTAGACTATAGACTAGACTATAGACTAGACTATAGACTAGACTATAGACTAGACTATAGACTAGACTATAGACTAGACTATAGACTAGACTATAGACTAGACTATAGACTAGACTATAGACTAGACTATAGACTAGACTATAGACTAGACTATAGACTAGACTATAGACTAGACTATAGACTAGACTATAGACTAGACTATAGACTAGACTATAGACTAGACTATAGACTAGACTATAGACTAGACTATAGACTAGACTATAGACTAGACTATAGACTAGACTATAGACTAGACTATAGACTAGACTATAGACTAGACTAGACATAGACTAGACTATAGATAGGCTATAGACTAGACTATAGACTAGACTATTGACTAGACTATGGACTAGACTATAGACTAGACTATAGACTAGACTATAGACTAGACTATAGACTAGACTATTGACTAGACTATGGACTAGACTATAGACCAGACTATAGACTAGACTATAGACTAGACTATAGACTAGACTATAGACTAGACTATAGACTAGACTATAGACTAGACTATAGACTAGTATATAGTATATATATATATATTTATATATAAATATTTTTATTTAATATCAATATTTTTAATACAAATATGTATTTTTATTTTCTTTCAGGTACTTTTCAATCAGTCCACATATCCTTATAGCAGTAAGTAAATCAGATTAGTTTCTAATTTTCCTAAAGTGTTTAACAAAAAAAGTCCTTCATTTCACTTTTTCCTCCATAATTTTATTACAAATTTCTGTTTTTAATTCCCTAATTGATTTCACCCTGATTTTAAGGGATTTTCTGGCTGATTTGTAACATTTTGATTAGAAAGCCATCAAAATTTTGTTGGGGTAGTTTTTTGATTAAGAAAATTTCTTTCACGCATTAGCCAAAACACCACCCAAAAAAATATAAGAAAATAATTAACGTTTTGTTTTTTTGGAATCAAAAGATTGTTATTTTATATTTTTAGTAAATGTTGTGGTTGTTGTTGTGCTCTTTCCATAACCCACCCATAAATGTTAAGACTCTATAAAAAATATAATTTTGTGGTGTTCTTATCAGTTTCAAATATAGCGACTACCGTCTACCTTAATTTGAAGTACAATATATTTTATTTAACTTTGGTGTTGTTGTTTATTTATACTGTTTTAGTTGTTGTTGCCGTAGACCCATGTGCTGGTATGCGGTTCTGTCAATGTTTCATTTTGCAAATATTTTCAGTTGTAACGTGTCATTTGGCCAAGTTTCACTTTAATTCTTGGTAGTTAAAAAAGTCTCTTGTGCTTTTAGTTAAAAAAATATTCTATTTTAATTTTCATAATCTTTTTAACGTTTTTTCTTTTTCTTATTTAATTCTAGAGATAATTTTAAAAAGATTATCTACAAACGAATATGCGAAAATAAATAACGACTAAAAAAAATAGTGAATTTAATTAAAAAAAGTTTGAAGGAAACAAACAAAAATAATTAAAATTTGATTAAAAAAATATAAAACAAAAATTACGTAAATAAATTAATGTTCAATTGCAAAAAGTGCTCAATTAAAAAAAAGGGTTTCGAAACAACCCCAAAGTGTTCAGTTGTAAGAATATTCAAAAATACCAGACGCAGTATAACAGGAAAACCTAAACATCTACTTCAAACTGTAAATTGGAAACAGGTACATTCACATAACAAACAGTTTTAAAAGAACGGTTATATCCTAAAAAAATATAAACCAAACTATACACTAGATTATAGCAAAGTCTATGTACTACTAACAGTCCAAAAAGCTGACCTAACTACCGTCCAGACTATAGACCATACCACAATCCAGACTAAACTATCATATAGACCACGGACTTGATCACAGTTCAGATTATTCACAAGATCTGTTGGGACTACAGCTACAGTATAATGCACATTATATACTTGATTAAAATCCGGAATATATGCAAGACTATAATCCAAACTATAGTCCAGAATATGATTTAGACTATAAACCAGACTTTCAAGTAGACTATAGACAAGATCAAAGTCCAAACCATAGACTAGACTAGGGTCCAAAATAAAATATACACTATACGCTAGATCAGAGTCCATACAACAGACTACACCATACTCAAGACTATATGCTAGGCTATAGTCCAGACTATAGACAAGACTATAGATCTGACTATATTCTATACTATGGACTGTAGACAAGACTATAGTCTATCTATGGACTGTAGACAAGACTATAGTCTATACTATGGACTGTAGACAAGACTATAGACCTAGACTATAAACTAGACTATAGACTAAACTATAGACTAGACTATAGACTAGACTATAGACTAGACTATAGACTAGACTATAGACTAGACTATAGACTAGACTATAGACTAGACTATAGACTAGACTATAGACTAGACTATAGACTAGACTATAGACTAGACTATAGACTAGACTATAGACTAGACTATAGACTAGACTATAGACTAGACTATAGACTAGACTATAGACTAGACTATAGACTAGACTATAGACTAGACTATAGACTAGACTATAGACTAGACTATAGACTAGACTATAGACTAGACTATAGACTAGACTATAGACTAGACTATAGACTAGACTATAGACTAGACTATAGACTAGACTATAGACTAGACTATAGACTAGACTATAGACTAGACTATAGACTAGACTATAGACTAGACTATAGACTAGACTATAGACTAGACTATAGACTAGACTATAGACTAGACTATAGACTAGACTATAGACTAGACTATAGAACTATGACTATAGACTAGACTATAGACTAGACTATAGCTAGACTATAGACTAACTATAGACTGACTATAGACTAGACTATAGACTAGACTATAGACTAGACTATAGACTAGACTATAGACTAGACTAGACTAGACTATAGACTAGACTATAGACTAGACTATAGACTAGACTATAGACTAGACTATAGACTAGACTATGGACTAGACTATAGATTAGACCATAGACTAGACTATAGACTAGACTAATAGACCAGATTATAGACTAGATTATAGACTAGATTATAGACTAGACTATAGACTAGACTATAGACTAGACTATAGACTAGACTATAGACTAGACTATAGACTAGACTATAGACTAGACTATAGACTAGACTATAGACTAGACTAGAGACTAGACTATAGACTAGACTATAGACTAGACCATAGACTAGACTATAGACTAGACTATAGACTAGACTATAGACTAGACTATAGAATAGACTATAGACTAGACTATAGACTAGACTATAGACTAGACTATAGACTAGACTATAGACTAGACTATAGACTAGACTATAGACTAGACTATAGACTATAGACTAGACTATAGACTAGACTATAGACTAGACCATAGACTAGACTATAGACTAGACTATAAACTAGACTATAGACTAGACTATAGACTAGACTATAGACTAGACTATAGACTAGACTATAGACTAGACTCTAGACTAGACTATAGACTAGACTATAGAATAGACTATAGACTAGACTATAGACTAGACTATAGACTAGACTATAGAATAGACTATAGACTAGACTATAGACTAGACTATAGACTAGACTATAGACTAGACTATAGACTAGACTATAGACTAGGCCATAGACTAGACTATAGGCTATTCTACAGACTCGACTATAGTTCAGACTGTAGACTAGACTACACTATAAACTAGACTATAGACTATGTAATAGTCCAGGCTATAGTCCATACTATAAACTAGGCTATAGTCCAAACTAGATTTTAGATTTTAATACAGACTAGCCTAGAGTCCAGAAAATGTCTGTAGTCCACATTATAGACTTGTCTATAGTCTGGTTTAAATACCAGACTTCCAGCTTTACTATACTTTGCAATGAATCACTAATTTTAAATTTTTGTGTTTCTGTAGAATTTCAAAAAAAGTTTTGTCTTTTCCAAATCTGTTTAAAATCTAGTTTAGCCCAAATTTAAAACTTGACATTTATTTGTATGTATGTTTGTTAAGAATTTCTCCATATTTGTTTATAACTATTTTGTTTTTTTCGGAATTTATCAGCCCCAAATAAATAAAAAAATTCTTAACCTTGACATTAATTGCTGCTAAAAAATATTTTGCTAATTCGCCAAAAATTTTCTGAATGGCAACCCTGGTGCTATCAACCATAATAGTTTTGAATTTTCAGTGTCATTACCTTATTTATTGTATGTAGTAGTTGTTTATATATTTTTTTAAATATTTATCATTCATTTATTGTCATTTGCAATTTTTGCGTGTTTCTATTTATAAATTGCACGTTTTGTTTTTCTATTTTCAATATTTTGTAAATCATGATTTGGCATGTTATTTATAAGCAAAATATGTACTTTGAATGGATTTTTATTAATATTTTCATCTTGATGAAAATTTAAATTCTATAAGATTATGAAATTTTAAATAAAATTTGAAATGAAAAAATATTTTTCTTGTGATTTATTGTTTTATTTAGAATGAGTCTTGTAGAGTTAAATAAATTTTTAGTTTGAACACACTTAAAGAAATAAAATGGTTTATTTTAATAAAAATTGTATTTAGTACCAAACTTGGTACTAATTTTGGTTTTATTTCTATTGGTATTTTATTCGCTTTGTAATAAAAGTTCAATGACTTTTTAATTTGTTTTTTTTATCATAATTATTTTGGTAAACAAATAAATAATAAATATAGTAATTGTTTTTTTAACTATTTATGATATTTACCGTTTTTCTATTTGTTTATAAGGCTTTTTATTAGAATAATTTAAATTTAAATTTTATTATATTTATTCATTTTTTTTTTTTGTTTATTTTACGCTTTTTAATTATGGCCATTTGTTTTCAAGGTGTCAAAAATTATTTAAATATTTTTAGTTTGTTTATATTTTTTTCAAGCATTTAAGGGAAATAAAACAGTTACAGCATAACATTTTAGCAAAACAGTTATTTTATTAGTTATAAACAAATAAGTTCCATAAACAAATAATGGAAAAATTCTCAAATTACACTGTCAGAAATTTATTTAATTAGGTAATGAAATCTTCTATAAAATTGTTTACAATATGTCTTAATAACTCATCTACAACTGGTCTAAAAAGTCATAAATGCCTTTGGCTATTTGTCTAAAATTTCGTCTAGAATATAAATAATTTCGTCTAGAAACTTTTAAACAAACTCGACTGTAGACAAATTTACTAAATTTTCTGCAAACTCATATAAAAATGTATACAAAACTCTTATATAAAGGTTAGTTAGTTAGTTAGTTAGTTAGTTAGTTAGTTAGTTAGTTAGTTAGTTAGTTAGTAGCTAGTTAGTTAGTTAGTTAGTTAGTTAGTTAGTTGTTAGTTAGTTAGTTAGTTAGTTAGTTCGTTAGTTAGTTAGTTAGTTAGTTAGTTAGTTAGCTAGTTAGTTAGTAGTTAGTTAGTTAGTTAGTTAGTTAGTTGTAGTTAGTTAGTTAGTTACTTAGTTAGTTGTTAGTTAGTTCGTTAGTTAGTTAGTTAGTTAGTTAGTTAGTTTTAGTTAGTTGTTCGTTCGTTCGTTAGTTTCGTTAGTTCGTTCGTTCGTTAGTTCGTTTTTCGTTCTTCGTTAGTTTCGTTCGTTCGTTTCGTTGTTCGTTCGTTCGTTAGTTCGTTCGTTAGTTAGTTAGTTCGTTCGTTCTTTGTTTTAGTTCGTTCGTTCGTTTGTTCGTTAGTTCGTTCGTTCGTTCGTTCGTTCGTTCGTTCGTTCGTTCGTTCGTTTTCGTTCGTTCGTTCGTTCGTTAGTTCGTTCGTTCGTTTCGTTCGTTCGTTCGTTCGTTCGTTCGTTCGTTCGTTTCGTTCGTTCGTTCGTTCGTTCGTTCGTTCGTTCGTTCGTTCGTTCGTTCGTTCGTTCGTTCGTTCGTTCGTTCGTTTTCGTTCGTTCGTTCGTTCGTTGTTCGTTCGTTCGTTCGTTCGTTCGTTCGTTCGTTCGTTCGTTCGTTCGTTCGTTCGTTCGTTCTTCGTTCGTTCGTTCGTTCGTTCTTTCGTTTCGTTCGTTCGTTCGTTCGTTCGTTCGTTTCGTTCGTTCGTTCGTTCGTTCGTTCGTTCGTTCGTTCGTTCGTTCGTTCGTTCGTGTTCGTTCGTTCGTTTCGTTCGTTCGTTCGTTTCGTTCGTTCGTTCGTTCGTTCGTTCGTTCGTTTCGTTCGTTCGTTCGTTCGTTCGTTCGTTCGTTTCGTTCGTTCTTCGTTCGTTCGTTCGTTCGTTCGTTTCGTTCGTTCGTTTTGTTCGTTCGTTCGTTGTTCGTTCGTTGTTCGTTCGTTCGTTCGTTCGTTCGTTCGTTTTCGTTCGTTCGTTCGTTGTTCGTTCGTTCGTTCGTTCGTTCGTTCGTTTCGTTCGTTCGTTCTTCGTTCGTTCGTTCGTTCGTTCGTTCTTCGTTCGTTCGTTCGTTCGTTCGTTCGTTCGTTCGTTCGTTCGTTCGTTCGTTCGTTCGTTCGTTCGTTCGTTCGTTCGTTCGTTCGTTCGTTCGTTCGTTCGTTCGTTCGTTCGTTCGTTCGTTCGTTCGTTCGTTTTTCGTTCGTTCGTTCGTTCGTTCGTTCGTTCGTTCGTTTCGTTCGTTCGTTCGTTCGTTTTCGTTCGTTCGTTCGTTCGTTCGTTCGTTCGTTCGTTCGTTCGTTCGTTCTTCGTTCGTTCGTTCGTTCGTTCGTTCGTCGTTCGTTCGTTCGTCGTTCGTTCGTTTCGTCGTTCGTTCGTTCGTTTCGTTCGTTCGTTCGTTCTTTCGTTCGTTCGTTCGTTCGTCTTCGTTCGTTCGTTCGTTCGTTTCGGTTCGTTCGTTCGTTCGTTCGTTCGTTCGTCTGTTTGCTCCATTGTTAGTTTGGAGGAAGATTAAATACACCTAGGCCTCCATCGGAACTGTTGTGCGCTCCTTTCTCAGTGCCTCAGATGGGAATCCAACCCACGCCCTTCAGTCTTCCATACTAGAACCCTAACCACTAATCTAATCTTCCTCTGTCCTCGGCTGTAGGCTCATATCACAACTCGTCGAAAATCTTCTGCGTATATTTGGCTCTAAATTCATATATATATACCCAATTAACTCGTATACAGACTTGTCAAGGTACTCGACTATTGCCTCATCTACACAATCGTATATATACTCAAATAAAAACTCGACTAGAAGCTCATACGCAAACTCGTTTAGCCTCAAAACAAACTCGTCGAAAAATTAGTTTTTTAATTAACCTAAAATTTCCTCTATAAATTCAATTGACTCATGTAGAAACTTTTTAACAAACTCGAATGTACACTCAAATAAAAACTCGTCGAAATACTCATGTATTAATTCGCCTATAAACTGAATTAACTCGTCTACAAACTCGTAAAGAAACTCAACTGTATACTCATGTACTCACTTGTCTATAAAAATGTATATAAAAACTAGTCTTAAAACTCGTCTACACACAAAACGAACTCGTCGAAAACTCGTATGTTTTAATTCGCTTAAAAATTTATCTGTAAACTAACTTAATTCGTCTATAAACTCGTTAAAACTCAAAACAATAATGGAAAAGTACTTTTCGAAACTGCACTGAAAAAAATTAAGTATATTTATGAATGAAATCTATTTTGGAATTTTTAATATAATTTGCTATGTTTTCGGAATTATTAATTAGTTTTTTTTTTTTCAAATACTTTGGGGTCTTTACGATTTTTGTGGTTAAATAGAAAGAAATTCCCCTTAATATCATGATTCATATAAAAATTCATATTAAAAGAAATATGCGTAAAAAGTTAAACAAAATAGATTAAATGATATTCATAAGTATTTTATATATAAGAAATAACTTTAATAATAAATTCAATTTAAAATAACAAACAAGATAAAGTTATCAAAAAACAAAAATAATGACAAAATTTTAACCTTGATTTTGAACTATACCATAACCTTCAAAGATAAATTCTTACCCTAAAGATTAAACCCCCAAAAAAGACCTAAATACAGCCTAAATTTGTTTATCAATTAAGAAATAAAACTTCTCGAAAAAAACCTTTTAAATAAATCATATAATTTTTTTTTTTTTAAGGCACGTGCTCTTATTAGATAATTTTTGCTTTAGTTATTTTCTTTTCATATTTTATTTATATTCTGTAACCTAAACTCAACGTAGTGTGAAAAAATAAACATTTAGAATGAAAATACCCAGAATCTAATTTAAATATTTAGCATAATTATCACCACAAAAAAAAAAAACGTCTACTGCTTATCGAGTTGTGAAATCCTACACGCTCTGACAGATTAAAAGCGCCTAAAGGTTCTGACATTGAACTTAGGTTTATGAAATGGAAATAAATCATAATTTTAAAGTTTTGCAAGAATTTTTTGTTAATTATGATTATTTCTTCCAAAAAAAACTAGAGTATAAAAAAGTTTAGAATGTTTTTAATAAACTCGACTATAAAAATTACTAAAAACTCGTCTATAAACTGGTATGTAATTGGCCACAAACTTATATGTCATTCGATCTATAAACTCGTCAATTATGTTATCTAAAAGTTGTTTACAAACTTGTCCCCATAATTTCCAATTGACTCGTCTATAAACTTGCCTTTAGTATCGTCCAAAAACATCAACATAGTCTAAACCAGTTACACAGACGTTTGACTAGTCAATTAGCTTCAGAGTCGAGTTTTTACAGTCGTATATAAACTCGTCTATAAACTATACACTCGTCTAAAAACTAGCCCGTAAGGCGAATATAAGGCACAGCTATAGACTTGTTTATATAGTCGTATTTTAACTAGCCTTTAAATCGTTTCTAAAAACTTCTATAGACTCGCCTACAAAATCGTTTAAAAACTCGTCTATAGACTCATCTATGAATCATATGTAAACTTGGCTATAAATTCGTCTACAGACTCGTCTACAATTTAGTGTAAAGACTCGTCTAAAAACATTTCTATAAACTTGTCGACAAACTCGTCTATTAACACTTCTCAGACTAGTCTACAAACTCTTCTATATACTAATCTATAAACTTATCTATTAACTTCTCTATAAACTCGTCTAAGAGCTCGGCTTTAGACTCCTTCCCGCTTATAAAAGCATCTATAAACTCGTCTGTAAACACTTCTATAGACTCGGCTATAAAATAATAAAAAACTTACCATCAAATTTTTATGTAAACTTGCCTAAAAACTCTTCTGTAAACTCGTCTATAAATTCATACAAAAACTTCCCCATAGTGCTCTTTATACACTTTTCTAAACTATAGTCCATAAACTGGCGAATGGACTACTTTACAGACTAATTTCACTTAAACTCGTCCGCAAATTCGCGGACTATCATATAGTATTTAGTTCGAACAATAATCCGGTCTATAATCTATAAAAAAGTTTGCTTTATAGTCTGGACTATAGACCAATTTACTACCTCCTAGTCTATAATTCGGACTATATGTATTATAGTGTATTGTATTGTCTATGGTCTGGTCTATAATGTGGAACATATTCTTATTCATAGTCTGGACTATCAAATGTTCTGTAATAAAGTTTGCTTTCTGCACTTTAGCCTGGTCTATTGTCTAGTCTACAGTTCCCACTATAGTCTGAACTATTGTCTAGTCTATAGTCTGATATATAAACTGATTTACTTTATAGTCTAAAGTATGTCTATAATCTGAACTATTGTATACATATTCTGGGCTGTAGTCTATATCCTGAACTGTAGTTTGAACTATTGTCTACTATACTGTGTGGACCAATGTATAGCCTACAGTGCGATCTATAATCTTTACTAAAATCTGGTTTAAAGTCTGAACTATTATCTAATCAGTAATCTGGACTATATTCTAGTCTTATAGTCGTGACGATAGT
Source organism: Lucilia sericata (assembly GCF_015586225.1). Lineage (NCBI taxonomy): Eukaryota > Metazoa > Arthropoda > Insecta > Diptera > Calliphoridae > Lucilia > Lucilia sericata. Next base: position 6,273 of record NW_023997327.1, on the reverse strand, counting down.
CATTATTCTGAACCATAGTTTGTGCAGTTGTCTAGTCAGCTTATAGATCTTATAGATTGATCAGTTTATAGTCCAGCCCATAGATCAGTCTATAGTCCAACCTATGAATCAGTCTATCGTTTACACTATAGATTAGGCTATAGTCTAGCCTGTAGATCAGTTTATAGTTTAGCCTAAAGATAAGTCCATAGTCTAGTCTATAGGCCAGTTTACAGTCTAGCCTACAGATCAGTTTTTAGTCTAGCTTACAGATCATTCTATATTCTAGCCTATAGATCAGTCTATAGTCTAGCCTAGAGATCAGTGTATATTCTAACCTTTAGATCAGTTTATAGTCTAGTCTATAGATCAGTCTGTAGTCTAGTTTACCGATCAGTCTATAGACTAGTCTATAGATCTATCCTACAGATCATTCTATAGTCTAGCCTATAGATCAGTCTGTAGTCTAGCCTATAGATCAGTCTATAATCTAGCCTAGAGATTAGTCTTTAGATCAGTCTGTAGTCTAACCTATAGATCAGTCTATAATATAACCTGTAGATCAGTCTACAGCCTGTAGATCAGTCTATAGCCTTACCTATAGAATAGTCTATAGTATAGCTTAAAGATCTGTATATAGTCTAGCCTATAGATCAGTTTACACTACAGTCTATAGTCTAGCCTAAAGATAAGTACATAGTCTAGTCTATAGATCAGTCTACAGTCTAGCCTATAGATCAGTCTATAGGCTAGACTGTATAGTCTTTAGTCTAGCGTACAGATCATTCTATAGTCTAGCCTATAATCATTCTGTAATCTAGCCTATAATCATTCTGTAATCTAGCCTATAGATCAGTCTATAGTCTAGCTTAGAGACAGTGTATATTCTAGCCTTTAGATAAGTTACAGATAATGTTACAGTCTAGCCTATAGATTAGCCTATAGATCAGTCTTTAGTCTAGCTTACAGAACATTCTATAGTCTAGCCTATAATTATTCTGTAATCAAGCCTACAGATCAGTCTATAGTCTAGCCTAAAGATCTGTCTATAGTCTAGCCTATAGATCAGTCTTTAGTTTAGCTTATAGATCAGTCAATCCTAGTCCTTCATGCTTTCTGTACAGCAAATTTAACAAATTTTCAATTCTAACCTTAAACTTTATTATTTAACTTATGCAAAATTTCCCCATTTTAACTATTAAAAAGTAATTTAAATTCCTGCCATAATTTTCAACATCAACTGTATAAATATGAAAAAAAAATAACAACACAAATCAATAACAAACAGCTGGATTTATGGGATTCCTTAGATTCTACTACGTGATTTTTATTTTTCAATTAATTACAATATAAAAACATTTTTAACGATTAACTCATCTTTTTTTTCTGATATAAAACAAAAATATGTGTAGAAAATTAGTTTTAAATAATTATTACTCATTTTAACACAACAGAGCTACAGAGTAAAGTAAAGAATTTTGAAAAAAAGCTTTAATTAAAAGCTTAATTTATAGAGAGGGAGACAAGTTGTTTTTTAAGTAAAGGTATTTGAAATAAAATCTTGATGAATCAAAAAGGTATTAATTAGTTAAGGTAAATTTTTTTCAGAGAATTTTTATTGTTTTTTTTTTATAATAGAGATAGAGAAATGTTTATAAATTTTATCAATATTGTGGAGAAGATGTTAAACAAATAATTATATTTTTTAGTATTGTTTTATAGATAGTGAAACGTAAAACGTAAATTATAAGAATTTAAAGAAAAAATCTAGGTTTTTTCCTTTAATTTTTTTTTAAATAAATTCAAGTGCGAAAATAATTACAAGAGTTTATTTGTCATTAATTAAATAAATAACTTGATATGTTTGAATTTATAAAAAAAAAAGTGAAGAAATTGTTAAAATAGATAAAGTAAAAGTTTACGCAATTTACACCGTTCCTTCAAAAATTTTAATAAATAATAAAGCAATTAATCATCATTAATCTACTTAATTTTATAAAATTTTAATTTAATTCTATATTAATTACTCTGTCAACTGTCGAACCAACATTTCAACAAACTTTAATTTTTATTAACTTCCAAAGTTAAACCCCAAAAACCATTAAGAAAAAAGTGCTAAAAATCTAAAAAATTTTCGTTAAAATAAAAATATTTTAATTTCTTCATAAAAAATTTAAAAGTGCAAGTTTCTCTTATAATTAACGTTTAAATTTAATTATAAGTTAATAACAGCATTTATGTTTTAATATTTAGTCGTTATAAAAAAAATACCATAAAAATGCAAAAAATACCGAATAAAACATTCAGTCACGTCCAATTTTATGTCAAAAAGTCATAAATACTATTATTAAAATATTTTTTTTGAAATTGTGTTTATTTTTTATAAAAAAATTAAAAAATTGTTAAACAATTTGTCATTAAGTTAATAATTGATAGACATTTGGCAGCAAACAAAAACTTGTCTGTAAATGCTATAAATTTAAAGCTTAAAGTTTTGTCAAATATATTTAAAAGTGATTAAAATGTTTAAACATATATTAAGCTCTAATACTGTCCTTTTAATGACCTAGAGAAGCAACTATAGTCCAGACATTAGATCAGTCTATAGTCCAGACTATAGAGCATTCTATAGTCCAGACTATAGATCATTCTATAGTCCAGACTGTAGATCATTCTATATTCCAGACTGTAGATCATTCTATAGTCCAGACTGTAGATCATTCTATAGTCCAGACTGTAGATCATTCTATAGTCCAGATTATAGATCATTCTATAGCCCAGACTATAGATCATTCTATAGTCCAAACTATATACCATTTTATAGTCCAGATTATAAATCATTCTGTAGTCCAGACTATAGATCATTTCATAGTCCAGACTAAAGATCATTCTATAGTCCAGACTATAGATCATTCTATAGTCCCAGAATATAGATCAATCTATAGTCCATACTATAGATCATTCTATAGTCCAGACTATAGATCATTCTATAGCCAAAACTATAGATCATTCTATAGTCCAGACAATAGATCATTATATAGTCCAGACTATAGATCATTATATATCATTCTATAGTCCAGACTATAGATCATAATATAGTTCAGATTATATATAATTCTATTGTCGAAACAAATGAACAGTCTATAGTCCAGACATAGACCAGTTTATAGTCAGGACTATAGATCAGTCAAGACTATCGATTAGCACTCTATAGTCTAGACTAGAGTTCAGTCTAGAGCACATATTATAGATTAGACTAATGATCAGTCAATAGTCAAGACTATAGATCAGTCTAGTACAGACTATAGATTACTCTATAGTCCATAATATAGCTTATCGATCAGTCTATAGTTTGGACTATCTAACTTATTTAGTCTAACTTATTTAGTCTATATAGTCTAGTAATCTATATGTATTTAGACTATTGATCAATCTACAGTTTAGGCTATAGATCAGGGTATAGTCTAAATCATATAGAGCAGTCTATAGCCAAAAGTCTACTCTACAGATCAGTTTATAGTATAGTTTGTCACTCAGTCTATATTGTAGCCTATAAATCTATAGTCTAGCTTATTGATCATAGTCTGCACTATAGATTAGTATAAAGTCTAGCCTATAGACTAATCTATAGTGTTGACTATATAGTCTCCACTATAGATCAGTCTATAACCTATACTAAACATAGATCAACCTGTAGTCTAGCTTATACATCATTCTATAGTCTAGCCTATATGTCAATCTTTAGTTTTGGCTACAGATCAGTCTATAGTTTAGTCTGCAGTCTAACCTATAGTTCAGTTTATTTTCTACACTAAAGATCAGTCTATAGTCTATTTTACTGATCATAGTTTATGCCATAGATCAGTATAGACTACTCTATTGATCTGTCTATAGTCTACGCTATAGATCAGTCTATAATCTCAGTCTATAATAGATCAGGCTATAATCTACAATATAAATTAGTTTACAGTCTAGCTTTTAGATCAGTCTATAGTTTAGACTGTAGATCAGTCTATGGTCTTGCCTATAGTCTAGCCTATAGATCAGTCTATAGTTTAACATATAGATCAATAATATATTATCGACCCTATAGATCAGTCTGTCTGTAGTCTATATTATAGATCACTCTATGTTTTAGACTATTGATCAGTTTTGACTATAGCTCACACTACATATCAGTCTTTAGTCTAGATCATAGATCTGTCTATAGTCGAGACTAGGCTACAAAGTGCGGTCTTTCTGAACAAAACTTGTAGATCAAACTACAAACCGGACTATACTCTAGTCTATATGACTCTTCTCAAGGCATACTTCTTATAACTATCTAACATTATCTGTTCCTCCCTGTTTTTCCAATCATAAATACCATCATCATCTAATCTATTAAAGATAAAAAATATAATATCAAAGAAATTGAAACTGACTGGTATTGACATAATCTTTAGAGCAGAAAAAAAAAACTGAAAAGAAATACTACAACTTTGATAACAATAATGTTTAAAAAAAATTCGCTAAACAATTAATATTTTCCATTTTATACTATTTTAATTTCTGTTAACGTATATTTTAAATAAATATTAGCCATATACTTATACTTTATTGCCTTGATTTTTAAGATAAGATTTTTTTCTATATATATCTCTACGTAAACGGGCAAAATTTTCTTAATCAGTTCGGTTTTTTTTCTCTCTTTCTCTATTTACAGTTAAACTAGAAAATTTAAAACAGAGTTCTAGCAGTTGTACGTAATTAATTGAAAGAATCAGCAGAAATAAAAACCCACGGCTAAATTCTTGAAAAAAAAAAAATTGCACCATATTTTGAAAAGTCATCTATAGTTTCAGAAAATCGCCATGAAGTTCGTTTAAATGTGTGCAAATTTTGAGAACGACTCAGTAATTGGAAAAACAAGAAGATTTACGGCAACTTTTTTACATTTAAGGAGATTCTGTTGTATATTTTGAATTATAACTGGGGAGCGAGTTTCCTCGTTAACCATCAGCATGAGTAAATCGGGATTTTCAACGCTCAATCGTTGGTTGGGACGTAAAAATAAGGGTGAGTACTTGAAATACTAGACTAGACTGCGGACTATGCTAGACTATAATACAGATGAGACTATAGACTAAACTATAGACTACGCCATAGAAAGGACTATAAACTAGAGTAAAGACTAGACTACATGCTAGACTATACCATAGATCAGATTATACAGAGATTATACAGATTATAGTTCAGACTATAGTCCAGACTATAAACTAGAGTACAGGCTAGACTATAGACTAGACTGTCGACTGGACTATAGACTAGACTATGGACTAGACTATAGAGTAGACTATAGACTAGACTAGACTAGACTATAGGACTATAGACTAGATAGACTAGACTATAGACTAGACTATAGACTAGACTACTAGACATAGACTAGACTATAGACTAGACTATAGACTAGACTATAGACTAGACTATAGACTAGACTATAGACTAGACTATAGACTAGACTATAGACTAGACTATAGACTAGACTATAGACTAGACTATAGACTAGACTATAGACTAGACTATAGACTAGACTATAGACTAGACTATAGACTAGACTATAGACTAGACTATAGACTAGACTATAGACTAGACTATAGACTAGACTATAGACTAGACTATAGACTAGACTATAGACTAGACTATAGACTAGACTATAGACTAGACTATAGACTAGACTATAGACTAGACTATAGACTAGACTATAGACTAGACTATAGACTAGACTATAGACTAGACTATAGACTAGACTATAGACTAGACTATAGACTAGACTATAGACTAGACTATAGACTAGACTATAGACTAGACTATAGACTAGACTATAGACTAGATATGACTAGACTATAGACTAGACTATAGACTAGACTATAGACTAGACTATAGACTAGACTATAGACTAGACTATAGACTAGACTATAGACTAGACTATAGACTAGACTATAGACTAGACTATAGACTAGACTATAGACTAGACTATAGACTAGACTATAGACTAGACTATAGACTAGACTATAGACTAGACTATAGACTAGACTATAGACTAGACTATAGACTAGACTATAGACTAGACTATAGACTAGACTATAGACTAGACTATAGACTAGACTATAGACTAGACTATAGACTAGACTATAGACTAGACTATAGACTAGACTATAGACTAGACTATAGACTAGACTATAGACTAGACTAGACTATAGACTAGACTATAGACTAGACTATAGACTAGACTATAGACTAGACTATAGACTA
>NW_023997326.1:5000-23240 GCF_015586225.1 Lucilia sericata | reverse complement strand
CTTCCTTAAAAGCATTCGTGGCTCTATTAATAGTCCTTTAAGTAGTCCTTCTTTTAAAGCAAGTGTTGCTCTATTAATTGTCCTTTTAGAAGTTCTTTTTTAAAGCAATCGTGGCTCTATTAATAGTCCTTTTAGTGATTCTTCTTATAAAGCAATAGGGACTCTATATAAAAACCTATTAGTAGTCCTTCTTTTAAAGCAACCGCGGCTCTATTAATAGTCCTTTTAATAGTCTTTCCTTTAAAGCATTCGTAGTTCTATTAATAGCAATCGTAACTCTATTAGTAGTCCTTCCTTAAAAGCATTCGTGGCTCTATTAATAGTCCTTTAAGTAGTCTTTCTTTTAAAGCAACTGTTGCTCTATTAATTGTCCTTTTAGAAGTTCTTCTGTAAAGCAATCGTGGCTCTATTAATAGTCCTTTTAGTAGTCCTTCTATTAAAGCTATCGTAGATGTATTAATCATCCTTTCAATAGTCCTTCTATTTAGGCAATCAAAGCTCTATTAACAGTCCTTTTAGTGATTCTTCTTATAAAGCAATCGTGTCTCTATATAAAACCTATTAATAGTCCTTCTTTTAAAGCAACCGTGGCTCTATTATTAGTACTTTTAGTAGTTTTTTCTTTAAAGCATTCGTGGCTTTATTAATAGGAATCGTAACTCTATTAGTAGTCCTTCCTTTAAAGTATTCGTGGTTCTATTAATAGTCCTTTAGGTAGTCCTTCTTTAAAAGCAAGTGTTGCTCTATTAGTTGTCCTTTTAGAGGTTCTTCTTTTAAAGCTATCTTAGCTCTATTAATACTCTTTTTAGCAGTCTTACTTTTAAAGCAAAGTGGTTTCTATTCATATTCATTTTATTAGTCCTGCTTTTAAAGTAATCCTGCCTTTATTAATAGTCCTGTTTTAGTAGTTTCAAATTTAAAAACCTCTTAATTTTTTTTTTTTTTTAATTTTTTATTATTTTTTAAAATTTTTTTAAAATTTGTATTTTTACATATTAAAGTACATAAATGTTTTTTTTTGTAAAAATATATAGTTTTTTCTTCTATTATTTTGTATTTGTAGGTATAATTTTAAAATTACATATTCTTTTCTGAGTTATTTTTTATGGATTCATATAACATTTGCTATTTATTAAGAAAATTTTAGTTTGTTTAGCTGTTTGCGTAAGTGTGTGTGTGTGTGTCTTTGTATATATATAATTGTATCAAAATAAAATGAAACTATTAGAACAGAAATGCATCAAGTTATAAATATTCATTAATTAATATTTATAGTTATTTAAAAAAAAAAGTACAAAGTACTATAAACGGTATCATGATTATATAGTTTTCTTTAAATACGGTACTTTTTTGTCAACTAGAGTATATAAAACTATAACAATATATGTTTTTTTGCTAATAAAAAGATATGTTAAACATATATTTTAAATTTAATTTTATTATACTTAAATATTAAAAAAAAAAAAATATTAAGTTTTTCTTTTACTTAAAAACTACACATACAGTTAACAAACATTTAAATTTTTTTTTAAATTGGCTTTTTTAACTTAAATAAAGTTTTCTTTGAAAAAAATGAAATTTTGTTTAAAAAAAATTTTAATTTTTCTAAATTAAAAATGTGTTTTAGTTTTAAAAATAAAAAACAAAACAAAATTGCCTACAAAAAGATGAAACCACTTTTTATGTTTATAAGTGGTTAGAGCTTAAGTTGTTGTTTAAAAAGAACATTGCCTTAGGGGGGCATGTTTACGCCCCTTTATGCTAGAACAAGCACTCTAGTATGAATGTTAGAAATTAAAAAAAAAAAATCGTTTTAAAAAACTTAAAAACTAATTTAGGATGTAGTGGTTGGTGTGTTGGTTGATGTTTAGAGGGATGTGGTTGTTGTTGTTGTTGTGGATGCAACATTTAATGCGTAGCATTTAGTGCTATGGTACGTGCCCAATCGGGGAATGTGGTAAGATTGGGATACACTACCAAACCCCATGTTTGACAGAATACAAACAAGACAATGATACTGATAACGGTGGGACCAATACCAGCGATGGCCTGAAAATAAAAGACAGAATTAGGGAAGGAATTAGTTGAGTTCTGGGTATTTAGAAATTTTGGTCAATAAGGCACTAATAGGTCTGTTAATGGTCCTTTTAGTAGTATTTCTTTGAAAGCAATTGTGGCTCTATTAATAGTCCTTTTAGTAGTCCTACTTTTAAAGCAATCATTGCTTCATTAAAAGTCCTTTTAGTAGGCTTTCTTTTGAAGCAATCATGGCTCTATTCAAAGGCCTTTTAGTAGTCCTTCTTTTAAAGCAATCATGGCTCTATTAATAGCAATCATTGCTCCATTAAAAGTCCTTTTAGTAGGCTTTCTTTTGACGCAATCATGGCTCTATTCAAAGGCCTTTTAGTAGTCCTTCTTTTAAAGCAATTATTGCTCTATTAATAGTGCTTTTAGTAGTCTTCCTTTGGAAGCTATCGTTCCTCTATTAATAGTCCTTTTAGTAGTCCAACTTGTAAAGCATTTGTGGCTCTATTAATAGTGCTTTTAGTAGTCCAACTTTTAAAGCATTTATAGCTATATTCAAAGACCTATTACTAGTCCTACTTTTAAAGCAATCGTGGCTCTATTAGTAGTCCAACTTGTAAAGCATTCGTGGCTCTATTAATAAGCCCTTCTCTTAAAGCAATCGTGGCCCTTCCTTTGAAGTATTCATGGCTCTCTTAATAGTCCTTTTATTACTCCTACTTTTAAAGCACTTGTGGCTCTATTAAGAGTCCTTTCAGTAGTCCTACTTTTAAAGCAAACGTGGCTCTATTAATAGTCCTTTTAGAATGTTAATGGTCCTTTTAGTAGTATTTCTTTGAAAGCAATCGTGGCTCTATTAATAGTCCTTTTAGTAGTCCTACTTTTAAAGCAACCATTGCTCCTTTAAAAGTCCTTTTAGTAGGCTTTCTTTTGAAGCAATCATGGTACTATTCAAAGGTCTTTTAGTAGTCCTTCTTTTAAAGCAATCATGGCTCTATTATTAGTGCTTTTAGTAGTCTTTCTTTGGAAGCTCTATTAATAGTCCTTTTAGTAGTCCAACTTGTAAAGCATTTGTAGCTCTATTAATAGTCCTTTCAGTAGTCCAACTTTTAAAGCATTTATATCTATATTCGAAGACCTATTAGTAGTCCTACTTTTAAAGCAATCGTAGCTCTATTAGTAGTACTTTTAATAGTCCAACTTGTAAAGCATTCGTGGCTCTATTAATAAGCCCTTCCTTTAAAGTATTCATGGCTCTCTTAATAGTCCTTTTATTACTCCTACTTTTAAAGCACTTGTGGCTCTATTAAGAGTCCTTTCAGTAGTCCTACTTTTAAAGCAAACGTGGCTCTATTAATAGTCCTTTTAGTTGTCCTACTTGTAAAACATTTTTGGCTCTATTCAAAGACTTTTTAATAGTACTTCTAAAGCACCCATGACTCTATTTATAATCCTTTTAGCAGTCCTTCTTTTAAAGCAATAGTGGCTCTATTCAGAGACCTTGGAGTAGTCTTTCTTTTAAAGCAATCGTGGCTCTATTCAAAGACCTTTTAGTAGTCCTTCTTTGAAAACACTCATTGCTCCATTAATAGTCCCTTTAATAGTCCTTTTAAAACAATATTCAGTGTTTTAAAACTTACCATATCCTTTGTACGAATATTAGCATAACCAGCTACTAAAGCATTGGGTGGTGTACTGACTGGCAAATGGAAGGCCATACTGCAAGCCAAACCGGCAGGCAAGATTAAGTACAAAGGATGAATTTCAATGGCAATTGACTAAAAGTAAAAATAAACAAATTATTAAATAATCATAATGAAACTAAATTCAAATTCCTCTTCCTTACCATTTCAGCCAAAACAGGAACCATAATATTAGCAATAGCAACATTCGAACTGAACGCCGTTAAAACAACAGCCACAATAATGATGACAAACAATAGAACAGCATGAGGCAAAGCCTTCAAACCAATCAAGGCATTACCAATCAAAGTAGCCATACCACTGACTTTACTGCCCTCAGCCAAAGCAAAACCACCGCCCAACAAGAATACCAAACCCCATGGTACTTTAGATTGAATAAATTTCCACGTAATCAAAGAAGGAGTTGGGGCAGTGGGCAATTCCAAGTTACGACGATTGCAGCAATAACGCATAAAAGCATAATTGGCGGGCAACATGAAACACATAATGACCACAAAAATGGTGGGCATAGAGTTACGAATATCTTTGGCATCCAACCAATCAGCCCAACCGGGGAAAATGCCTGGTTTACGGGTGAAATACATAATAACCATGATGATAAACAAAATCATAACTTGAATTTCATGAGCACTCATAGGACCCAATTCCTTATAACGTTGATCGATAACCTTACGGGCAACATCGGCTCCCTGATTACCCAATTTAACCTCCTCAGCTTCTTTGCTCTTGGGACGGAATAAGCCCATATAGTGGTACTGCAGCCACAAGAACATTAAACCAGTATAAATCAACATAGAGGGCACGGAATAGAACATAAAAGTGGGGAAATCCAAAGTTTCGGTAGAGGTGGGGAAACGACTTTCATAGATACCCTTGAAGGTTAAGTTGGTGGCAGTGCCAATAACAGTACCGCAACCACCCATGGAGGAGGCATAGGCAACACCCAAGAAATAGCATAAGGTAACTTTGGAAGGATATGGTGGTCTGTGTCAAAGAAAAATAAGGAAAATTAATAATATTTCTTTTTACTACATCCTACACAACTTACTCTTCTTCACCATTCTTCTTATTGTTGCCCACAATTTGATATTGTGGTTCACGATTCATTTTGCAAAGACCTTGCTGTTGTAATTCCTCCAAAACGGCCTGAATAATGGGACACATCATAGCGGTACAGGCAGCATTCGAAATCCACATGGACAAGAACATGGTAACGAAAATTAAACCAAAGTGTAATCTGAAAAAAGTTGTATTAAATAAGGCTGCTTAATACAGGGTTATCCTAAAGTAAGTTTTAGTTAAACTAGGTTTTATTTACATCTGCCTCTCTGTTATCACAAGAGCGTAAATACTTTTTATGTGTTTTTGATTGAGATTGTTGAAATTAGTCTCAAAATTTATTTTTAATTTCTTTTCCTTCAGTAGGTCATTTGCTTTATTTTTGTTTTATTAATCTTCATTCATTGTGGTTTTATTATTGATAAGGTTATTCCAAATTGTGTGCCAATGGTGCAAAGTTTTAAAAATTCACTGCGGTTGTATGTGAAGAGGCATATTTGTGATGTAATACACTTACTTTACAGATGGCAACAGATGAAAATAGATCAATATGTTTCTAGCTAAATAAGCAAACATTCATCTATCTATCTATCTATCTATCTATCTATCTATCTATCTATCTATCTATCTATCTATCTATCTATCTATCTATCTATCTATCTATCTATCTATCTATCTATCTATCTATCTATCTATCTATCTATCTATCTATCTATCTATCTATCTATCTATGTATCTATCTATCTATCTATCTATCTATCTATCTATCTATCTATCTATCTATCTATCTATCTATCTATCTATCTATCTATCTATCTATCTATCTATCTATCTATCTATCTATCTATCTATCTATCTATCTATCTATCTATCTATCTATCTATCTATCTATCTATCTATCTACCTTCCTACCTACCTACCCTACCTATCTATCTACCTATCTATCTATCTATCTATCTATCTATCTATCTATCTATCTATCTATCTATCTATCTATCTATCTATCTATCTATCTATCTATCTATCTATCTATCTATCTATCTACCTATCTATCTATCTATCTATCTATCTATCTATCTATCTATCTATCTATCTATCTATCTATCTATCTATCTATCTATCTATCTATCTATCTATCTATCTATCTATCTATCTATCTATCTATCTATCTATCTATCTATCTATCTATCTATCTATCTATCTATCTATCTATCTATCTATCTATCTATCTATCTATCTATCTATCTATCTATCTATCTATATATCTATCTATGTATCCATCTATCTATCTATTTATCTATCTATCTATCTATCTATCTATCTATCTATCTATCTATCTATCTATCTATCTATCTATCTATCTATCTATCTATCTATCTATCTATCTATCTATCTATCTATCTATCTATCTATCTATCTATCTATCTATCTATCTATCTATCTATCTATCTATCTATCTATCTATCTATCTATCTATCTATCTATCTATCTATCTATCTATCTATCTACCTATCTATCTATCTATCTATCTATCTATCTATCTATCTATCTATCTATCTATCTATCTATCTATCTATCTATCTATCTATCTATCTATCTATCTATCTATCTATCTATCTATCTATTTATCTATCTTAGGAAGACACTTTCAAAACGCTTCTCTATTATAAAACTGTATTCTGAAAACTATCTTAAGAATAAATTTTCATATTAAAAAACTGTCTTTAGAAGACACTTTTATATTAGAAAACTTACTTTAGAAGACTCTTTTCTATGAGAACTATTAGAAAAGTGTGTTCAGAAGACTACTTTCTAATAGAAAATTGTATTTAGAAGACCCTTTGATATTTTTCTATCTTCTGAAGACATTTGCTATACGAAAGGTATATAATTAATTTTAAAATTTCCTCATGAACATTACTAATTGTGAAGTCTAAATTATGTTTCAAATGAAAACATTTCCATTGAAATGATTAATTTAAAATACATTAATTAAAAATTAAACCTAAAGGTTTTGACACAAAACAGACTGGAATAGCTGGACAAACAAATAATGTTCACATTTTTTTACATTCTTCACGTCTAACCCATATACATTTCATTGATTAAATTAAACGAGAACTTAAATAATTTATAAGCAATTGCTGATAATTTTGCTTAAAAAAATACTAGAATAACAAGAAAATTATAATAATAATGAAAATATTACAGCTCGTGTAATGTAAACAAATGATTACAAGTTGAAATATTTACTTTATAAAAGGTAATTAATATCAGCAGATGTAAAAACTTATTACAAGTAAAAATTTATTTTTTTTTTTGTAATATGACTCTCGTGTACATACCTTCTAGGACTGCAGCCAACAATTTGTATAACGCGCAAAGCTAAACGTTTATGTAAATTACAATATTCAATAGCTAAGGCGACCATAATGCCACCCATAAACATTACAAGTGTATCTTTGAAATATAATCTACACGTTTGATCGGAACTCTGTAACAAAACAACATGCATATAAATCAATTAACAACAATTAAGATATTTTGACAAATAAGTGTGATAAAATGCTAAATAGTAATAGAAAACATACCATTATACCCATTACAGGAAACGCTACAATTGGAATCATTGAGGTGACATAGAGGGGCAAGGCTTCAGTTACCCAAAATATAGCCATAACAATAAGCAGGTACATACAACGATATTCCTAAAAAGAATGAGAAATAATAAGAAATTGTATTCATTTCAATAAAACACTGTCTTTAGAAGACATTTTTCTATTAGAAAACTGTCTTTAGAAGACATTTTTCTATTAGAAAACTGTCTTTAGTAGAAACCTAAGAAGAAATTTTTCTGAACTAGAACTGAACTAGAACAGAACTAGAGCAGAACTAGAACATAACTAAAGCCGAACTAGAACAGAACTAGAGCAGAACTAAAACAGAACTAGAACTGAACTAGAACAGAACTAGAACTGAACTAGAACTGAACTAGAACTGAATTAGAACTGAACTAGAACTGAACTAGAACTGAACTAGAACTGAACTAGAACTGAACTAGAACTGAACTAGAACTGAACTAGAACAGAACTGAACTAGAACTGAAGTAGAACTGAACTAGAACTGAATTAGAACTGAACTAGAACTGAACTAGAACTAAACTAGAACTGAACTAGAACTGAACTAGAACTGAACTAGAACTGAACTAGAACTGAACTAGAACAGAACTAGAACTGAACTAGAACTGAACTAAAACTGAACTAGAACTTAACTAGAACTGAACTAGAACTGAACTAGAACTGTACTAGAACTGAACTAGAACTGAACTACAACTGAACTAGAACTGAACTAGAACTAAACTAGAACTAAACTAGAACTGAACTCGAACTGAACCAGAACTAAACTAGAACTAAACTAGAACAGAACTGAACTAGAACTGAAGTAGAACTGAACTAGAACTGAATTAGAACTGAACTAGAACTGAACTAGAACTGAACTAGAACTGAACTAGAACTGAACTAGAACTGAACTAGAACTGAACTAGAACTGAACTAGAACTGAACTCGAACTGAACTCGAACTGAACTAGAACTGAACTAGAACTGAACTAGAACTGAACTATAACTGAACTAGAACTGAACTAGAACTGAACTAGAACAGAACTAGAACTGAACTAGAACTGAACTAGAACTGAACTAGAACTGAACTAGAACTGAACTAGAACTAGAACTGAACTAGAACTGAACTAGAACTGAACTAGAACTGAACTAGGACTAGAACTGAACTAGAACTGAACTAGAACTGAACTAGAACTGAACTAGAACTGAACTAGAACTGAACTAGAACTGAACTAGGACTAGAACTGAACTAGAACTGAACTAGAACTGAACTAGAACTGAATTAGAACTGAACTAGAACTGAACTAGAACTGAACTACTATAGAACTGAACTAGAACTGAACTAGACCTGAACTAGAACTGAACTAGAACTGAATTAGAACTGAACTGAAACGGTCTTTCTATAAAACAAACTGTCTTCTGAATTAAATTTTCTATTAGAAAAAAACATTATTTTTTCTATAAGAAAATATTCTTTAGAAGATAATTTAATACATTTTTTCTACTTACAGGAGTATTATTCATTAACATCACAGGTAAACATAATAGAGGCACTAGAAATACGACTAAACCTTTCCAGTGGTTGGCAATAAATGTGGTTACTTTACTGCACCCCGATAATGGGGCTCTCTCACCCGCCTCACTGTTAAATTGAAAAAAAAGAAACATTTATTAATAATTTAAACTTTTTTTTACAGAAATTTGAATAAATAAAACTTACATCTCCATTTTGAACTAAATTTGTAGTTAACTAAAAAGATAAGAAAAGGAAAATTACAAAAATTAGTAAAAAGTTTTGAACAACTTAAGTAATATTAATAAAAATAACAAAATGTGATTTTGTTATTATAAAATTTTATTAAAATGTTTTAAACTTTGACCTTGTTAAAATTTTACTTAAAATACATAAAATTATTAAACATGAGTTTAAAACTCATTTTTCAATTTTGCAAATTTATTATTTCATAAATTTTAGTTATCAGAAATGAAATAAAGTAATTAAAAACGCATTGAATTATAGGAAAACTGTGTTTAACATTGAACTTGATTTATTGTTTTTTAAACAACAACAATAACAACACTTAAATAACTATATAAAGTATCTGACACGACTTTTAAACAAAAATATTTATACATAATAAGTGTTATTAAGCTAAAACCTTCCCCCCACAAAAAAATCGCTAAAATGAAACATTAGTAAGTGTCACATAAAAAAACAACAAACAAACAAACAAACGGGTTTCCAAGTACTTGTACTAAGTGCAAATGTAAATAAACATAAATATTTAGCATAGCCCCCCCCTCCTCTTCCCCCTTTGTCTATCTATCACTCTTACTATTCGTACTTAATATTTTTGTGTGTCAAATACTTTACACTACTAAACTCTGAGTCTGATTTAAGTGTCACGAGTATTTGTTTTCTGTTTGTACTACGTCAAACACAATAACAAAGTATTGACCCCCTTTTTCTGTCAATTAAAAATCTTTTGCCACGAGTTATTTTACTTTAATTGTTTGTTTTTTTTTTTTTTATAAAAATATTTCAAGAAATTGATTTAAAATAACTTGTTTATTGTTTTGTTATGTGTAAAATGTCATAACTACAGAAAAATAAACTTTTTTTAATTGATTTTTATTGAATTTTTTTTAAGCATCTGTTTGTCTTATTTGGTCACCAACTGTCAACTGAGAAAATTGTTACTTTTTTTTTAAAAAAGTCTTGTTTTTTATTTTGTTTATTAATTTGTTATTGAAATTTAATAATAAACTATTTATTTTTAATTTTTTGTAGTAAATAAATGATGCAAAATACTTAAGTAAAAAGGACGTCCAAAGTGTCATTTAAAGACAGTTTTCTAATAGAAAACTGGCTTCTAAAATCAGTTTTCTAATAGAAAAGTGTCTCATAAACATAATTTTCTAACAGAAAAGAGTCTTCTGAAGGAGTTTTCTGATAGAAAAATGTCTTGTAAATACATTTTTCTATACGAAAACTTTTTCGAAGAGTTTCCAAACAGTTTTCGTATAGAAAAAATGTCTTTTAAAGACAGTTTTCTTATAGAAAAATGTCTTTTAAAGACAGTTTTCGTATAGAAAAGTGTCTTCTAAGCAGTACTCGTACAGAAAAGTGTCTTCTAAGCAGTACTCGTATAGAAAAGTGTCTTCTAAAGACAGTTTTCGTACAGTGTCGTATAAGTGTCTTCTAAAGACAGTTTTCATATAGAATAGTGTCTTCTAAAGACAGTTTTCGTATAAAAAAGTGTCCTCTAAAGAAAGTTTTCGTATAGAAAAGTGTTCTCTAAAGACAGCTTTCGTATAGAAAAGTGTCTTCTAAAGACAATTTTCGTATAGAAAAGTGTCTTCTAAAGACAGTTTTCGTATAGAAAAATGTCTTCTAAAGACAGTTTTCGTTTAAAAAATGTCTTCTAAAGACAGTTTTCGTATAGAAAAGTGTCTTCTAAAGACAGTTTTCGTATAGAAAAGTGTCTTCTAAAGACAGTTTTCGTATAGAAAAGTGTCTTCTAAATACAGTTTTCGTATAGAAAAGTGTCTTCTAAAGGCAGTTTTCGTATAGAAAAGTGTCTTGTAAAAACAGTTTTCGTATAGAAAAGTGTCTTGTTAAGACAGTTTTCGTATAGAAAAGTATCTTCTAAAGACAGTTTTCGTATAGAAAAGGGTCTTCTAAAGACAGTTTTCGTATAGAAAAGTGTCTTGTAAAGACAGTTTTCGTATAGAAAAGTGTCTTGTAAAGACTGTTTTCGTATAGAAAAGTGTCTTGTAAAGACTGTTTTCGTATAGAAAAGTGTCTTGTTAAGACAGTTTTCGTATAGAAAAGTATCTTCTAAAGACAGTTTTCGTATAGAAAAGTGTCTTCTAAAGACAGTTTTCGTATAGAAAAGTGTCTTGTAAAGACAGTTTTCGTATAGAAAAGTGTCTTGTAAAGACAGTTTTCGTATAGAAAAGTGTCTTGTAAAGACAGTTTTCGTATAGAAAAGTGTCTTGTAAAGACAGTTTTCGTATAGAAAAGTGTCTTGTAAAGACTGTTTTCGTATAGAAAAGTGTCTTGTAAAGACTGTTTTCGTATAGAAAAGTGTCTTGTTAAGACAGTTTTCGTATAGAAAAGTATCTTCTAAAGACAGTTTTCGTATAGAAAAGTGTCTTCTAAAGACAGTTTTCGTATAGAAAAGTATCTTCTAAAGACAGTTTTCGTATAGAAAAGTGTCTTGTAAACTGTTTTCTTATAGAAAAGTGTCTTATAGAAACAGTTTTCGTTTAGAAAAGTGTCTTGTTAAGACAGTTTTCGTATAGAAAAGTGTCTTCTAAAGACAGTTTTCGTATAGAAGTGTCTTCCAAAGACAGATTTCGTATAGAAAGTGTCTTCTAAAGACAGTTTTTGTATAAAAAATTGTCTTCTAAAGACAGTTTTCGTATAAAAATGATTCTTGAATATAGTTTTCTTTAAGAACAGTGTTTTTAGAGAACTGTTTCCATTAGAAGATTGTCCAAAGAAAAAAATTTTGTGTAAAAAATTTTATTATTATTATTCTTTTGCTTCCATTTTGACCTAAATTCAGTAACGTTTAGCTTTAAGCGATTATGAAAACTGATATCAAGTTCATTAACTTAAATTGGACTTTGTTTTAAATAATACAAATAAAATATTGGACCCTGTACATATTAAACATTTGTTTAATACATTTATTACAGATAATAACACTAATAAAATAAACAATTAGCAGTTTTAACGTCATAATAAAATATTGAAAATAGAAAATATTTTAGAGAAAACAACTATTTTAAAAAATAAACAACTAAAATCTAAAATATAATAACAAAATTAATCAATAAGTTATTTTTAAAATAAATGCGCTGTAAATTAAACCCTTTTAATAAGAAAATGATGAATGACAACAAAAAATCCTCAATGGGGGGTTCATTTTAAAAAGGTATTAAAAGTGATAGACAACTTGACGTAGTAGGGTTGCTATTAAAAGTATGAATGTAAAGTAAACAAACACATCTTTATTGTTAAACAAAAATTTACTATTATAATTTCTAATTTAACAAAAATCATGACAATTTGTTATAAATTTCTATTAAATTGATAAGTTGTTTATAAATAATTTATTGTTAAATGTTTGATTACTAAATTTAGTTATAATTTAAATGATTTTAAATTATTTCAAATTTGATTTTCAATTATATTTTTTTAAATAACAATATTGTTTATTATTTGGGTTTTTGTTTCTATTCTGTGCCACTAACATATTTTTTACACATGATAAATTGTCTAATTATAATAAAGATCTCATTTATAATAATATTATTGTTATAATAACTTTTATTGAAAACACGCGATATAATTGAAATATATTCAATCACTTTGGAATAATAGCCTGTGTTATAATGTAATTGATTTAGTTATTTATGTAGGTTTATTTTTCTGTTTGTATGGTCATTTATAATTATAAATATTTTAGGTAATCTCATCAATCTATCATAATATATATAATTTACAAGCTAATGCTAATTATAGAGATTTAAATGGAAATTTATTTAGTTCCGCAACAATGGATAAATGTGTATTTATTGATAGATAATGAGGTGAGGAATTTGTGTAATAATATTTAAATAGTTTTGATGATTTAAGTAGGGAATTTGTTGTAGAAAGTCTGGTATCTTCTAAAGAAAGTTTTCGTATAGAAAAGTGTGTTATAAAGACAGTTTGCTGATAGAAAAGTGTCTTTAGAAGACAGTTTGCTAATAAAAAAGTGACTTTAGGACACAGTTTGCTGATAGAAAAGTGTCATCAGAAGATAGTTATTTAGAAGACAGTTTGTTGATAGAAAAGTGTCATCAAAAGATATTTTTCTAATAGAAAAGTATCTTCAGAAGACAGTTTGCTGATAGAAAAGTGTCATCAGAAGATAGTTATTTAGAAGACAGTTTGTTGATAGAAAAGTGTCATCAAAAGATATTTTTCTGATAGAAAATTATCTTCAGAAGACTGTTTGCTGATAGAAAAGTGTCTTTAGAACACAGTTTGCAGATAGAAAAGTATCTTCAGAAGACAGTTTGCTGTTAGAAAAGTGTCTTCAGAAGACAGTTTGCTGATAGAAAAGTGTCTTTAGAACACAGTTTGATAATAGAAAAGAGTCTTCAAAAGATAGTTTGTTAAGGGAAAAGTACCTTCAGAAGACAGTTTGCAGATAGAAAAGTATCCTTAGAATGAAGTTTGCTGATAGAAAAACGCCTTCAGAAAACAGTTTGCTGATAGAAAAGTGTCTTTAGGAGACAGTTTGCTGATAGATTATTATCTTGTAAGATGATTTTCGTATAGAAAAGTATCTTCTAAAGACAGTTTTCGTATGGAAAAGTGTCTTCTAAAGACTGTTTGCTATTAGAAAAGTGTCTTAAAAGACAGTTTGGTGATAGAAAAGCGTTTTTAGGAGACAGTTTGCTGATAGAAAAGTGTTTCCGAAAAGTGTCTTCAGAAGACAGTTTGCTGATATAAAAGTGTCTTTAGGAGACAGTTTGCTGATAGAAAAGTGTCTTCAGAAGGCAGTTTGCTGTTAGATAAGTGTCTTTTAAAGACAGTTTTCGTATAGAAAAGTGTCTTCTAAAGACTGTTTGCTATTAGAAAAGGAGACAGTTTGCTGATAGATAAGTATCTTGTAAGACGGTTTTCGTATAGAAGTGTCTTCTAAAGACAGTTTTCGTATACAAAAGTGCCTTCAGATGACAGTTTTCTATTAAAAAAGTGCCTTCAAAAACAGTTTCCTGATAGAAAAGTGTCTTTTAATGACAGAGTTCATATAGGAAAGTGTCTTCAGACGACAGTTTGCTGCTAGAAAAGTTCCTTCTAAAGACAGTTATCGTATAGAAAAGTGTCTGCTAAAGACAGTTTTCGTATAGAAAAATGTTTTCTAAAGACAGTTATCGTATAGAAAAGTGTCTTCTAAAGACAGTTTTCGTATAGAAAAATATCTTGTTAAAACAAGTTCGCTTCAAGTTTCCCTGTACAATTCCCCTCACTTTATATTAGAAAATTTATTAAAGCACAAACAAAAATATCCATTAAAATTTATTATTTATAACAAAATACATACATGAAATATATAAATAAATACTTTCTTTTTATAACAAAACCAGTTATCTAAGACCAGACAAATAAATCAATAATAATTTTGTTTAACTAAAAATAGCAAAAAAAAAAAAAAAAAAAATACAAAACTCAAATACAAAATATCTATGTCATTGAACTAGTAGTCGACTTTGTTGGTTAAGAAAGAGGGGAATGGTTTAAGGTTGCTTAAGTCTCAAATAAAATAATGAAAAAAACATGACTTAGGGCACGTAAAGTTTAAAATGTCATAAAAAAATAAATTAAACATTAATAAAAGCATTTAAACACTTTTAAACTAAAACATAATAAAATAATTAAAACATATGTAAATTTGAAAAAAAATAAAAAGCCGCAAATTTTTATTAAAAGTAATATTATCAAAAATAATCTTTTAATAAAACTACTATTTTGAAAGATAAATAAATTTCTTCTTAATAATACGATAAAATCAAATATTTATCAAACTTTTAGCAAACAAATAAATCAAATTTTAACTTAAAATTAATTCTAAATTTAGCTTTAATCACATAATTAAACTCGCAATTAGTAATTGTTTAATAATTGCAAACATAAATTAAATTATTAATAATAAAATTTAAGTGTTAAATTTATTAAAAACGCATTTTAAACATGTTTTTGTTGGAAGGTTTTTGTTCGAAAAAAATTTTACTTAAATTTGTTTTGTTATTTGTTTATGAAAATTCTATATTGGTTTATAAAATCGTCTAATAACTTTTACAAATATTAGTATTAAAGATTTAAAAAAGAAATTTAAAACGCAATTGCTATTATTTAAACACGTTTAGTTTAAATCAATAAAAAATACAAAAGTTTTGAGAAACTTAAAAATATCCCTATAAAGTGGCAGCTTTAGAACAGCATTATACATGCAATATACTGGCAACACTTTGCATTAAATGTAAATAAAAGGATAAAACGGTGTTGTCAACTTTTAGCTAAACAAAGAAGTGTTAGAACAAAGTTTCTTCTGAAGACAGTTTTCTTATAGAAAAGTGTCTTCTAAAGACAGTTTTCATATAGAAAAGTGTCTTCTGAAGACAGTTTTCATATAGAAAAGTGTCTTCTAAAGACGGTTTTCATATAGAAAAGTGTCTTCTAAAGACAGTTTTCATATAGAAAAGTGTCTTCTAAAGACAGTTTATGTATAGAAAAGTATCTTCTATGGATATTTTTTTGTACAGAAAGTGTCTTCTAAAGCGTCTTCTAAAGACAATTAGACAGTCTGCTAAAGACAGTTAGAGTCGATCAACTCAACCAGTAGTGTGACTATAATAGAGTTGATCGACTTTAGACTGACTAGAGTAGAGTTGATTGACGCTAGTTTGATTAGAGTATAGTTGATCGACTCTAAACCGACTTAGGCAACAGTTGAGCTTCACAAGATTAGAATTGATCGACTTTAGTCTGACTGTAGTAGAGATTATTCGATTCAGGTCTGACTAGAATAGATTCTAATCGAATCTAGATCGACTTTAGTCTGACTACAGTAGAGTTGATGGACTTTAGTCTGACTAAAGTAGAGTTTAGACTTTAGACTGACTAGAGTAGAGTTGATTGACGCTAGTTTGATTAGAGTATAGTTGATCGACTCCAAACCGACTTAGGCAACAGTTCAGCCTGACAAGATTAGAATTGATCAACTTTAGTCTGACTGTAGTAGAGATTATTCGACTCAGGTCTGACTAGAATAGATTCTAATCGAATCTAGATCGACTTTAGTCTGACTAGAGTAGAGTTGATGGACTTTAGTCTGACTAGAGTAGAGTTGATCGACTCTAGTCTGACTAGAGTAAAGTTGATCGAATCTAGTCTGACAAGAGTAGAGTTGATGGACTCTAGTCTGATAAGAGTACAGTTGTTCATTGACTCTAGTCTAAGTGGGTAGATTTGATCGTCTCTAGTCTGATTAGAGTAGAGTTGTTCAAATCTAGTATTACTATAGTAGAGTTGATCGACTCTAATCAAACTAGACTAGAGTTAATCGACTCTAGTCTGGCAAGAGTAGAATTGATCGACTCTAGTCGGACTGCAATAGATTTTAATCGATTCAAGTTGGACTTTAGTCTGACCTGAGTAGAGTTGATCGACTCTACTCAAGTCAGACTATAGTCAAATCTATTCTAGACAAATCTACTCTTATCAGCACTGCTGTATATTTATTTCTCTATTTTTTTTTTGCTAAAAAGCGTGTTAAACTTTTCACCAATGACTTCTAATTACCTTTTTGGGATTAATTAAATATGACATATGACGACAACAACAACACAATTATTTAAAATGTAAAATAAACAATTGATTTAAGCAAATATTTATTCAAATAAAGTACAATAAAGCCAAAGAATGCAAAAGTGTATTGACTTAAATACAACTTGATTATTTGTTAATATTATTATTATAATATGAAATATAAGCAATTAGGCACCCCAGTAGTCAGTTGACGTTTTAGACGTCATATTTTTGTTTTACAAAAAGTTCATATTACCCATAAAAACAAATAATCCATAACACATGTGTGCAATTTATTAATACAACTTTCATAAGTATTATTAATAAAATATATAATTTTTATATAGATTTCTATTTTTGTTATTATTTAATAAAATAAGTATTTATTCGACAAAGTTAAGTACCGATGAATAGTTTAATCAAGTTTTATAATAAAATTATTTGCATTCGCCTCAAGTGTGATTAGGAAATAAAAACTACAGAGCTGAAGTAGCTAGGGCGGAGACGTCTATGATTAATTTATGTTTTAAATTAAAAAAAATAAATATTTATTAACAAAAACAAGAACAACAACGATCAGCAAACGTTCTATTTTAAAACACGCAAGTGTTAAAAATGGAATTCAATTAAAATGAGAAATATTTTAATATAAAAGGAAGTTTTTGAAAATGAATTACCGGTAATACTTACAAAAAATACCCAAAATACCCTGAAGTTTTAAAAAGTTTAACCTTTTTTTCTAAATTTGTGAGATGGAATGCAAAAGGTTAAAAAACTTAAGCCAAAATCGTTGGTTCTTTACTTTCATAGTTGTGTTACCAATAACCATTAATTGTTATCTTCACCTTCCCCTAAAAAAAGTCTTTGAATGACTTTTTATTTTAAGTAATTAAAAAAATTGTTTCTTTTTTTAAAATACTTCTAGATAATTTTAATATTTTAAATTGTTGTAGAGAACTTTGAGCATGTTTTTCATACATGTGTTTGATTACTGATAATAATTTCCTAGATTAAATATGGAAAAATAGGTTATTTTTTAAAAATACTTAAAATCTATAAATATTTAAACTAAAAAGACTGTTTCCAAAATAAAAGGGAGTAAATTAAGTAGACTAGATCTTGATTACCTCTGGTCGAAGTTTAGCAGGCTCTAGTCTCATTGATAAAGACTATGATCGACCCTAGCTGGACTAAAGTAGAAGTGATCGACTTTAAAGAGGAGTAAATCGACTCTAGTCGAACTAGAGTAGAGTTGATCGACTCTAGCCTGACTATAGTAGAGATGATCGACTTTAGTCTGACTAGAGTAGAGTTGATCGACTTTAGACGAACTTGAGTAGGGTTAATCGACTCTAGTCTGACTAGAGTAGAGTTGATCGACGCTAGTCGGACTAGAGTAGAGTTGATCAACTCTAGTCTGACTAGAGTAGAGTTGATCGACTTTAGTCTGACTAGAGTAGAGT
>NW_023997325.1:0-23505 GCF_015586225.1 Lucilia sericata | reverse complement strand
TAGTCTAGTCTATATAGTCTAGTCTATAGTCTAGTCTATAGTCTAGTCTATAGTCTAGTCTATAGTCTAGTCTATAGTCTAGTCTATAGTCTAGTCTATAGTCTAGTCTATAGTCTAGTCTATAGTCTAGTCTATAGTCTAGTCTATAGTCTAGTCTATAGTCTAGTCTATAGTCTAGTCTATAGTCTAGTCTATGGTCTAGTCTATAGTCTTGTCTATAGTCTAGTCTATAGTCTAGTCTATAGTCTAGTCTATAGTCTAGTCTATAGTCTAGTCTAGTCTGTAGTCTAGTCTTTAGTCTAGTCTATAGTCTAGTCTATAGTCTAGTCTATAGTCTAGTCTCTAGTCTAGTCTATAGTCTAGTCTATAGTCTAGTCTATAGTCTAGTCTATAGTCTAGTCTATAGTCTAGTCTATAGTCTAGTCTATAGTCTAGTCTATAGTCTAGTCTATAGTCTATAGTCTAGTCTATAGTCTAGTCTATAGTCTAGTCTAGTCTATAGTCTAGTCTAGTCTAGTCTAGTCTAGTCTAGTCTAGTCTAGTCTAGTCTAGTCTAGTCTATAGTCTAGTCTATAGTCTAGTCTATAGTCTAGTCTATAGTCTAGTCTATAGTCTAGTCTATAGTCTAGTCTATAGTCTAGTCTATAGTCTAGTCTATAGTCTAGTCTATAGTCTAGTCTATAGTATAGTATAGTCTAGTCTATAGTCTAGTCTATAGTCTAGTCTAGTCTATAGTCTAATCTATAGTCTAGTATAGTCTAGTCTAGTCCATAGTCTAGTCTATATTCTAATCTATAGTCTAGTCTATAGTCTAGTCTATAGTCTAGTCGATAGTCTTTGTTCAGTTGTATGTAGGATGCCTTAGAAAACCACTCTTTTAAAAAATATTATGAAGTCATTAGTTTGATAAAAAGTCTTTAAATTGATAAAAATAAACACTTGCTTCACAAGAAACTTTCTATGAAATTAACGAAAATGACTTATATCAATTTCCCGATAAAATCCCCCATACCACCCATTACTTTCTATATTTATAAGAAAATCTTATACGCTGTAAATTTCCTTATTACCAAATTGTTTATAATGAATTTTTCCATATTATTTCAACAACAAATTAACAATTTAATTTAGCAATAAAACACCTGTCCGATCATTTAAAACTTAATAAGAAAAATACAATTTATACACAAAATCAATCTAAAAATCAATGATTGAAAATAATAATTAAAAAGAAAATTTTGTTTAATTTCAAATTGCAGGCAAAACGTTAAGATAGGCGGCGAGGTGAAATTGGCCAAGAGGAATAACAATTTGGTGGCTGCCACAAAACAACAAATAAATTGCAAAAAAAGTAAAATGTTTACCTTGGAAAATGATAAAAATTCAAAAAGACGACGGAATAGAATACAGTCAAGTGAGAGAAATGATTTGTCAGCAACAGAGGCTATACTAGTAACATCAACAGCTGCCTTAGAAAAAGTGGCAACAACATTATCATTATCACAAATAGCAACAGCAACAACAACAAAAACATTGTCTATACCACAAAACAACAACAGACATCATACAACAGCAACAACAGCCACAACATCAACAAATCCTATGAAAAGTATTAAAAATCTCTCTATGTCTTGTAAAATTTTTCCATCAACATCATTATCGTCGTCGTCGTCATCCCTGTTGTCATCATTGTGGTCGTTGTCTTCTTGTTCCTCCTCAATTATTTCTGGTAAAATAATCTCAAGGAATTTATGGAGAACCACAAGTAAAACACCAACTCTAGACACACAATCAATAACTCCAACAACAACTGCAACAATAAATACGACATCATTATGGCCACATGCTGCAAGTATTACAAGAAGACGAAATAATTGTGGTGATGCTGCTGCTGATGATTATTGTGATGATTGTGGTGGTGATCGACGATGTCAAAGTCTTAGACGACACAGTCATAGACGGCATTTTTTATTGACTTTGATGCTGTTACTAGTTGTCTGTATTGTCAACACTTCATCAGTAAAGGCTGCTGACAGTTTAACTGGTAAGTGCCACATTTATTTATATCTCTACCTCCCCTCCCTCTCTCGTTCCCAGCAAATGCATGTTTTTCTAACTATCTATAAAGTTATCTGTCTAATGGAAACTAAAAGTTTAATTTTTTTTCTTAATCTTGTAATCCAACACTTTTTTGTTGTTTTATGACCACGAACATACTTCGTAACACACTTTATAGTGGATTGAGAAAAAAAATATTCAGACTTATAGACAAAGAAATTTCTGAAAACCACATACGTAAAATATTACTCATTTCTAGAACTACACTAGAACTAAACCAGAACTGAACTACATCTGAACTAGAACTGAACTAGAACTGAACTAGAACTGAACTAGAACTGAACTAGAACTGAACTAGAACTGAACTAGACTGAATGAGAACTGAACTAGAACTGAACTAGAACTGAACTAGAACCTGAACTAGAACTGAACTAGAACTGAACTAGAACTGAACTAGAACTGAACTAGAACTGACTAGACTGACTAGAACTGAACTAGATCTGAACTAGAACTGAACTAGAACTGAACTAGAACTGAACTAGAACTGAACTAGAACTGGAACTAGAACTGAACTAGAACTGAACAAGAACTGAACTAGAACTGAACTAGACTGACTAGAACTGAACTAGAACCTGAACTAGAACTGAACTAGAACTGAACTAGAGAACTGAAATGACTAAACTGAACTAGGAACTGAACTAGAACTGTATAGAACTGAACTAGAACTGAACTAGAACTGAACTAGAACTGACTAGAACTGAACTACGAATTGAACTAGAACTGAAGCTATAACTGAACTAGAACTGAACTAAACTGAACTAGAACTGAACTAGAACTGAACATAGAACTGAACTAGACTGACTAGAACTGAACTAGAACTGAACTAGAACTGAACTAGAACTGAAAAAACTAGAACTGAACTAGAACTGAACTAGAACTAGAACTAGAACTAGAACTGGAATAGAAAATGAAAAATAGAACTGAACTAGAACTGAACTAGAACTGAACTAGAACTGAACTAGAACTGAAACTAGAACTGACGAGAACTGAACTAGAACTGAACTAGAACTGAACTGAACGAACTGAAACTAGAACTGAACTAGAACTGAACTAGAACTGAACTAGAACTGAACTAGAACTGAACTAGAACTGAACTAGAACTGAACTAGAACTGAACTAGAACTGACTAGACTAGACTAGAACTAGAAACTGAACTAGAACTGAACTAGAACTGAACTAGAACTGACTAGAACTGAACTAGAACTGAACTAGAACTGAACTAGAACTGACTAGAACTGACTAGAACTGAACTAGAAACTGAACTAGAACTGAACTAAACTGAACTAGAACTGAACTAGAACTGAACTGAACCTAGAACTGAACTAGAATGAACTAGAACTGAACTAGAACTGAACTAGAACTAACTAGAACTGAACTAGAACTGAACTAGAACTGAACTAGAACTGAACTAGAACTGAACTAGAACTGAACTAGAACTGAACTAGAACTGAACTAGAACTGAACTAGAACTGAACTAGAACTGAACTAGAACTGAACTAGAACTGAACTAGAACTGAACTAGAACTGACTAGAACTGAACTAGAACTGAACTAGAACTGAAACTAGAACTGAACTAGAACTGAACTAGAACTGAACTAGAACTGAACTAGAACTGAACTAGAACTGAACTAGAACTGAACTAGACCTGAACTAGAACTGAACTAGAACTGACTAGAACTGAACTAGAACTGAACTAGAACTGAACTAGAACTGAACTAGAACTGAACTAGAACTGAACTAGAACTGAACTAGAACTGAACTAGAACTGAACTAGAACTGAACTAGAACTGAACTAGAACTGAACTAGAACTGAACTAGAACTGAACTAGAACTGAACTAGACGAACTAGAACTGAACTAGAACTGAACTAGAACCTGAACTAGAACTGAACTAGAACTGAACTAGAACTGAACTAGAACTGAACTAGAACTGAACTAGAACTGAACTAGAACTGAACTAGAACTTAATTAGAACTGAACTAGAACTGAACTAGAACTGAACTAGAACTGAACTAGAACTGAACTAGAACTGAACTAGAACTGAACTAGAACTGAACTAGAACTGAACTAGAACTGAACTAGAACTGAACTAGAACTGAACTAGAACTGAACTAGAACTGAACTAGAACTGAACTAGAACTGAACTAGAACTGAACTAGAACTGAACTAGAACTGAACTAGAACTGAACTAGAACTGAACTAGAACTGAACTAGAACTGAACTAGAACTGAACTAGAACTGAACTAGAACTGAACTAGAACTGAACTAGAACTGAACTAGAACTGAACTAGAACTGAACTAGAACTGAACTAGAACTTAGAACTGAACTAGAACTGAACTAGAACTGAACTAGAACTGAACTAGAACTGAACTAGAACTGAACTAGAACTGAACTAGAACTGAACTAGAACTGAACTAGAACTGAACTAGAACTGAACTAGAACTGAACTAGAACTGAACTAGAACTGAACTAGAACTGAACTAGAACTGAACTAGAACTGAACTAGAACTGAACTAGAACTGAACTAGAACTGAACTATAACTGAACTAGAACTGAA
The DNA here is from genome assembly GCF_015586225.1 of Lucilia sericata. NCBI lineage: Eukaryota > Metazoa > Arthropoda > Insecta > Diptera > Calliphoridae > Lucilia > Lucilia sericata. The sequence continues at coordinate 18,830 of NW_023997325.1, read as the reverse complement.
CTAGAACTGAATTAGAACTGAACTAGAACTGAACTAGAACTGAACTAGAACTGAACTAGAACTGAACTAGAACTGAACTAGAACTGAACTAGAACTGAACTAGAACTGAACTAGAACTGAACTAGAACTGAACTAGAACTGAACTAGAACTGAACTAGGACTGAACTAGAACTGAACTAGAACTGAACTAGAACTGAACTAGAACTGAACTAGAACTGAACTAGAACAGAACTGAACTAGAACAGAACTGAACTAGAACTGAACTAGAACTGAACTGAACTGAACTAGAACTACGACTAGAATGAAAGTGGAAAATGTGACAAAGATATAAAAATTTAGATTTTTTTTTCGAAAATTGCCATAAGAAAGATTTCAGATTGCACAAATATTTGATCAAACTGATCAAGTATTAAGTTATACAAAAAAACTATGTGAAATCAATATACATATATTAAATGAAGTTTTGAATAAAAACATGTGATTAATAACTCGTCCCCTTGCAACCCTGTTTTAAAGACGCCATATAATTAAACTTCCCAATTTTCTGGTGCTTAATCATTAATCTTTGCTACACAAGTCAAAAAAAAAAAAAAAAACTTTTTAAAAACTTAAATAATTTCTATGGAATGTATTTTTTTTTTCTTAAAACACTACATACATGTTATTTACACCCAATGACTGGTAAAAATTATGACCAGAATAAAGCAAAGCAAACACACTTATTGGCTTGTTTAATGTCCTGCTGTGAAAATTGTTTAAACAAGCCCTTTAGGCTAATTAATGTACATTGATTAAAATCAATTTTTATTGATTTTTTTATTAGTATTTATACAATTGTTTTTATGTACTTGTTTTTTTGTGAATATGCACTCAACAACTAATCGAACGGAATAATTGAAAATCATCAAACAAATTATTTACACAGTGGGAGGGACGAGTAATGCAACCTTTAATAATAATAAAGGAAAACAAATTAATTTTGAATTATTGTTGATAGAAAAGTTGTATGGTATTTTAAAGAGAACAAAAAAAATCAAATAAACAAATACATTCAATGGGACGGAAATCCAGCTCTCTATTTGCTTCGACGTTTAACAGCTTCATAGCTTACAGCAAGCATGTGTATGTGTATCATTTTCTCGCTCTCCCTATGTTTACTCTTCAGTTGCTTCAGTGCTTATCTTCCTCCTTACAGAAGTCATGATTTCATGTTTGCCAGCTTTTAGTAGTGCCACCCTATTATACTTCATACACAAATTAATATTTCAAAATTTTATTGCCTGTGGTGAAGTGTATAAAATTATTAAAATCTTATTTACTAACACAACACTTTAAAAATAATAATGTGCAAACCAGCATTGGAAATAGAATTTAACTGCTTTTCAAATTAGTTTGTCATTGATTTCAACACAGTATGTAGTAATTCATTACAAATTTATTCTTTTGTTTCTATATTAAGCAAAAAAAAAACAAATATTTAATATTTTCTATTTAAATAAACACTAGTTTAATATCACTTTAAAACAAATTGTTGTTATTTTACTATTTATTTTTATAAAATCAAAATGGATCGCGTGCCGTATGCATTTTGCCACTACTTATCCCTCTACCTGTATAGAAAAGCTATAGTTTATAAACAACAGCAAAATAATTGAAATTTAATAGAATTATAAAACCTACAATATGTTCCCACTTAACAAATATTTGAAAATTAACTTTTATTATAATATTTTCCAATTTAAAATATGTTTATTAAAAACTTAAATCTACGATTTTTTTCAAAAATTTCTCTAATGTGAACGCACTCGTTCATTAAAATCTTAAAGTGTTGATATAAGACATGTCGTAAGTTTTTGGTCTTAAATCAATTTTTTTTTACTAAAACACAGGGTGTGTCTTTAATGGTCATCAATCAGCAACATTGTAACATTATGACTGAATGACTGACACCTCCTACAACTTACAAATACATAGTTAGACGTTTTATCAAGTTTACATTTTTCTTCACTCAACAAGTGTGTTTAGTTAGTGACATTAGAGATAAGAATTAAAGTTTAATGAAAAACGTCTATTTGATAGGCGGTTAATTTAAGCGACATTTTCTTTAAATATTTGGTAAAATATTTTATAAAATTTTAATTAGGAAATCTACCAAAAAAAGTGGGTGTGATTATGAGCATTTTTCTAGCAGTCATTTACGTCAACGTGTTAATTATTTATTGTAATAATCTATATCTTGCACAGACTAAACTAGGCTAACGACTTAACTATAGTCAAGAATCTAGACTATACTATTTTCTAGACTCTAGAATATACTATAGACTAAACTATAGACCAAAACATAGTTTAAACAGTGTACAGATTAAACTATAATCCAAAACTATAGACTAAAATAAAGCCTACGCTATAGACTAAACTGTAGTCCAGACTATAGACTAACCTATAGCATAGACTGTAGACTAAACAATAGTCTAGAGTCTGGACTATAGTCTAGACTATAAACAAAACTATAGTCTAGACTAAACTATAGTATAGACAATTGATTAACTATAGTTTTGACAATAGCCCATACTATAAAATGAACTATAATCCAGACTGTAGACTACATTATACTGTAGAATATAGACTACACTATGGTCTAGACTTTAAACTAAACTATAGTCTAGACTATAGACTAAGCTATAGTCTAGACAATAGACTAACCTATAGCCTAGACTATAGACTTAACTATAGTCTAGACTATAGACTAAACTATAGACTACACTATAGTCTAGACTTTAGACTACACTATAGTCTAGACTATAGACTACACTATAGTCTAGACTATAGACTAAACTATAGTCTAGATTATAGACTAAACTATAGTCTAGACTATACACTAAACTATAGTCTAGACTATAGACTAAACTATAGTCTAGACTATAAACTAAACAATAGTCCAGACTACAGACTAAACTATAGTATACAGTATAGACTAAACTATCGACTACACTATAATCTAGACTATAGACTCATCTATAGACTAGACTATAGTCTAGAATTTATACTAGACTATAGACTAGACTATAGACTAAACTATAGCCTAGACTACAGACTAAACTATAGACTAAACTATAGTCCAGACTATAGATTAACTATAGTCTAGACTACAGAATAAACTGTAGTCTAGACTATAGACTAAACTCTAGTTTAGACTATATAGTATACTATAGTCTAGACTATAGACTAAACTATAGTCTAGACTATATACTAAACTATATTCTAGACTATAGACTAAACTAAAGTCTAGGCTATTGACTAAACTATAGTCTAGACTATAGACTAAACTAAAGTCAAGACTATAGACTAAACTAAAGTCAAGACTATAGACTAAACTATAGTCAAAACTATAGTCTATACTATAGACTGGACTACAGTCTAGATTATAGATTGAACTACAGTGTAGACTATACTATAATCTGGACTAAACCATAGTCTAGACTATATCCTAAACTATAGTCTAGATTATAGACTTACTATACTTTGGTCTATATTATAGACTAAACTATAGTCTAGACTATACTTATACTTAACTATAATGTAGAATATATAGATTACATATAGTCTTGACAATAGTTTAGTCTATAGTACAGACTAAACTACATATAGCCTAGACTATAAACTAAACTATGGTCTACACTATAGTCTAAACTAAAGTTTAGACAATAGACTATAGGTTAAACTTTAGTTGAGACTAAACTATAGCGTAGACTATATACTAAACTATAATCCAGACTGTAGATTACACTATAGACTAAACTTTAGTCCAGACTACAGACTAACCTTTATTCCAGACTATAGACTAAACTATAGTGTATACTATAGACTATAGAGTAGACTATAATCTATACTATATACTAAATATAGCCTAACCTACACTTCAGATTATAGTATAAATTACGACTGAACTGATTTACTGGTAAAGACTATGGACTATATATAGTACAAAATAGACATAACTATGTAAATACATAGATTGACTTTTGACTAAACTATCTTAGTGTCTATTGACTACTACGGTCTTGCCTGTCGACTGACCTAGTTTTGGGCTTTAGTAATCCTAAAATCTTCAAATTAGAGGAGATTTTCTATTTAGGAGTTTAAAATTTTGGAATTTCAACTAAAAAAATGCTCACTTTCATTTGCTTACAAAAAGAAAAGTCATCTAACACTTACCAATTAGGCATAAACGCTTCCCCACTTTAACAGCAGACATCTTGTCTCTGTTACTATATTAATTTACTACTTAACATTTCACATATAGTAAATAGTACAAATTTATATTCATTTGTCTAAAATTACAAATTATTAACAAAATGTTTATTTAAACTTATTTCTCTGTTCATTATACTTCAACTCATTGCGTGTATATTTCCTTAAAAAACGAAAAATTTATTCATATTAAAATTTATAGACCTTCTTTTCATTACGATATTCCCCGGTAATGCAATGAAAAAGACCAAGTGTTTATTTGAACTTTAACCAGATGGATGCATTATAAAATGTTGTTAAATGCATAATGTATGCATATTAAATGCATATTATATGCATATTCTCTAGCTATACTTACATACATATTATACAAAACATTTCATTACAATAAACATTTTCCACCAAAAAAAAAAAAATTGAAAAAACAAGCTAAAAAAAATAAATAAAATTAAACTTATACGTTGATTTCAAATAAAATTTATGAATACTAAATCTTAAACTGGCTGTCAAAATCTTAGATTAAACAACAATAAACATTTGAGAGAGAGAGAAAACAAAGTTATAATTTAAACAATAAATTTAACAAAACAGCAACAACACTAACATCAACGATATTAAAATTGTAAATTTGTTTCGAAGGGGGCAACAAAATATTTAAAATACAGAAAAAAAAGAAAAACTTGTAAAAAAAATATAAATAAATTAAATGCTTGCACACGTTCTATGGTGAAAGAAATCTGTTTAAAATATTTATGTTTTTTTTTAAACTTATTTATACGAATATATGTCGAATTTAAAATGACAGATTAAGTGGGCCTCTTACAAGTTTATGGAAGATTGACTGACTAAATGATACTTGAATACATTCTCAAAAAAATGGGGAAAAAGGTACATAAATGTGTACTGAAGGGATATACGAAATAGTAACACCCTATAGGTTATAGGCTAATCTGTAGTGTAGACTACAGGCAAAACTATAGGTTAAATAAACTATAGTCTAAAATAGACTATAGACAGAACTATAGTCTAGACTATTTACGGAACTATAGTCTAGAGTCTAGACTATAGTTTTAAACTATATATAGACCATAGACCAAAATCTAGTCAAATAAACTATATCCAAGACTATAGACTGAACTATAAACAAGACTATAGACTAAACTATAGTCAAGCTATAGACCAAACTCTACTCTAGACTAAAGACTAACCTATAGTCAAGACTATAGACTAAACTATAGTCAAGATTATAGACTAAACTATAGTCAAGGCTATAGACTAAACTATAGTCAAGACTATAGACTAAACTATAGTCAAGACTATAGACTAAACTATAGTCAAGACTATAGACTAAACTATAGCCAAGACTATAGACTAAACTATAGTGAAGACTATAGACTCTCCTATATTCAAGACTGTACACTAAACTATAGTCAATACTGTACACTAAACTATAGTCAAGACTGTAGGCAAAACTATAGTCAAGACTATAGACTAAACTATAGTCAATATTATAGACTAAACTATAGTCAATATTATAGACTAAACTATAGTCAATATTATAGACCAAATTATAGTCAAGATTATAAATTAAACTATAGTCAAGACTATAGACTAAACTATAGTCAACACTATAGACTAAACTACAGTCAACACTATAGACTAAACCATAGTCAAGACTATAGACTAAACTATAGTCAAGACTATAGTCGAAACTATAGGTATTGACTATAGACTTATATAGTATTGACTATAGACTTAATTATAGTCAATACTGTAGACTAAACTATAGTCAAGAGTATGGAATAACTATAGTCCAGACTATAGACTAAACTAAAGTCAAGACTATAAGCTACACTATAGTCAAGACTATAAGCTACACTATAATCAAGTCTAAAGACTAAACTATAGTCAATATAATATACTAAACAATAGTAAAGACTATAGACCATACCATAGTCAAGACTATAGACAAACTATAGTCAAGACTTTAGACTAAACTATAGTTAAAATTATAGACTAAACTATAGTCAAGATTATAGACTAAACTATAGTCAAGACTATAGACTAAACCATAGTCAAGACTATAGACTAAACTATAATCATGACTATAGTCGAAACTATAGGTATTGACTATAGACTTATATAGTATTGACTATAAACTTAATTGTAGTCAATACTGTAGACCAAACTATAGTCAAGACTAGAATAACTATAGTCCAGACTATAGACTAAACTATAGTCAAGACTATAAGCTACACTATAGTCAAGTCTATAGTCAAGACTATAAGCTACACTTTAGTTAAGACTATAGTCAAGACTATAAGCTACACTATAGTCAAGTCTATAGACTAAACTATAGTCAAGATTATAGGCCATACCATAGTCAAGATTATAGACTAAACTATAGTCAAGACTTTAGACTAAACTATAGTTAAAATTATAGACTAAACTATAGTCAAGTTTATAGACTAAACTATACTCAAGATTATAGACTAAACTATAGTCAAGGCTATAGACTAAACTATAGTCAAGACTATAGACTAAACTATAGTTAAGAATGTAGACTAAACTGTAGTCATGACTGTAGACTAAACTGTAGGCAAGACTATAGACTAAACTTTAGTCTAGACTATAGACTAAACTAGAGTCAAGATTATAGACTAAACTTTAATCAAGATTATGGACTAAACTATAGTCTAGACTAAACTATATTCTAGACTATAGTCTAGATTTTCAACTAAACTATAGTCTAGACTAGACTAAGCTGTAGTCTATACTATAGATTAGAGAAAAGGTTATGGACTAAACTACATTAAAACTATAGTCGAAGTTAATAACTAAACTATAGTCAAGCTATTAGCTAAACTATAGTCTAGTCTGTAGCCTACACTAATTATTAGTGTTTTAGTCCGCTCTTTAGACCAAGTAAAAGATTAGTCTATGAAAGGCAAATGTTATGAACAATTTAACACACCCTCCGTTGATTCGTAGCTAAATATTTGAACACCTCTTACACTAAAGTGTTTCATTTTAAATAAAAATGTGTTTCCACCAGTATCATATTACTGTAATAATTCAAACTTTTTTTCCATAAAACAGTAGGGTACATGTTTTTTGGTTAAAGAAATTTTCAAACAAAAAAAAAAAATCTTATCAGTATTATGAAGTGTGTCTGCCTGCGTGTTTTTATTTAGTGTTTTTTATTGTGGCATGCAGCCTATTAAACAATTATATTGATGTATGTTTTATAAATATGTATGTATCTGTATGTAACATTGTGGTAAATGCGGCTTAAAATCAACCAAATTTCAAATAATTTTTCCTGTTTGTTTATTTATTTGTTTGTGTAATATTTCAGTGTTTTATCGTAAGTGTATTTGTGTGTGTGTGGTGGCGTCTATTGTACTGTTGTTGTTGATTTTATGATCTCCATGGATCTCCAGCATAAACTTTCCTTTCCAATGTTTAGCAGACATGTAGGCGGTTTTTAACTCTCAATATTGAAGTATAATTTTTATAACGAACACAATTGTTGATTTTAAAGAAAAGAAAACAAAGAAAACGCACAATGATTTTTTTCTCTCAAAGTTTTTTTATTTATTTAGTTTAGTTAATTTTTTTTTTGTATGATTATGCGGTTTTATTTAACCTTTGAAGTGGCGCTTAACTTTTTCCATGTTTGGTTTCTTTCTGTTACATTTCTTTGTTGTAGTTGTTTTTCTTTAATAAATAAATAAATAATGAAGACAAAAAAATCCTATAACAAGACACACAATGTAGACTCGTAGACATGAAATGAAAGACATTCGTACAGAAAGATCATAAAACAAATTACAAACTATAGAAATCTTAAATAAATAGTACTGGCGGATAGAGTGTTGTACATATTTAGCGAATAAGTGTGGTACTTGTATAGAGTACGATACAAAACACTCAACACACTCACACATATCTAAAATTTACAGTGGGGGAGAAAAGGCAGATCACAAACAAACTAGACTATAGAATAGACTATAGACTAGACTATAGACTAGACTATAGACTAGACTATAGACTAGACTATAGACTAGATTATAGACTACACTATAGACTAGACTATAGACTAGACTATAGACTAGACTATAGACTAGACTATAGACTAGACTATAGACTAGACTATAGACTAGACTATAGACTAGACTATAGACTAGACTATAGACTAGACTATAGACTAGACTATAGACTAGACTATAGACTAGACTATAGACTAGACTATAGACTAGACTATAGACTAGACTATAGACTAGACTATAGACTAGACTATAGACTAGACTATAGACTAGACTATAGACTAGACTATAGACTAGACTATAGACTAGACTATAGACTAGACTATAGACTAGACTATAGACTAGACTATAGACTAGACTATAGACTAGACTATAGACTAGACTATAGACTAGACTATAGACTAGACTATAGACTAGACTATAGACTAGACTATAGACTAGACTATAGACTAGACTATAGACTAGACTATAGACTAGACTATAGACTAGACTATAGACTAGACTATAGACTAGACTATAGACTAGACTATAGACTAGACTATAGACTAGACTATAGACTAGACTATAGACTAGACTATAGACTAGACTATGAACTAGACTATAACTAGAGACTGGACTATAGACTAGACTACAGACTAGACTATAGACTAGACTATAGACTAGACTATAGACTAGACTATAGACTAGACTATAGACTAGACTATAGACTAGACTATAAACTAGACTATAAACTAGACTATAAACTAGACTATAAACTAGACTATAAACTAGACTGTAAACTAGACTGTAAACTAGACTATAAACTAGACTAAAAACTAGACTATAAACTAGACTATAAACTAGACTATAAACTAGACTATAAACTAGACTATAAACTAGACTATAAACTAGACTATAAACTAGACTATAAACTAGACTATAAACTAGACTATAAACTAGACTATAAACTAGACTATAAACTAGACTATAAACTAGACTATAAACTAGACTATAAACTAGACTATAAACTAGACTGTAAACTAGACTATAAACTAGACTATAAACTAGACTATAAACTAGACTATAAACTAGACTATAAACTAGACTATAAACTAGACTATAAACTAGACTATAAACTAGACTATAAAGAACGAGAAACGAGACGAAGAAACGAGAAGAGATAACGAAACGAGAAACGAGAAGAAAAGGACGAGAAACGAGACGAGAAACGAGCGAAGACCAGAGGGGCGGGGACGAGCGCCAAACAAGGGAGACAGAGGCGAGCGAGGGACGAAAGAGAGACGAGACGAGGACGAGACGAGACGAGAAGAAGACGACGAAAGAGACGAGCGAAAGACGAGAGAGAACGAGACGAGACGAGACGAGGAAGGGAGACGAGAAGACGAGAGAGACGAGACGGGACGAGACGAGACGAGACGAGACGAGACGAGACGAGACGAGACGAGACGAGACGAGACGAGACGAGACGAGGAGACGAGACGAGACGAGACGAGACGAGACGAGACGAGACGAGACGAGACGAGACGAGACGAGACGAGACGAGACGAGACGAGACGAGACGAGACGAGGACGAGACAGACGAGAGACGAGGACGAGACGAGACGAGACGAGACGAGACGAGACGAGAAGAGACGAGACGACGAGGACGAGACGAGACGAGACGAGACGAGACGAGACGAGACGAGACGAGACGAGGAGACGAGACGAGAGAGAGAGACGAGACGAGACGAGACGAGACGAGACGAGACGAGAGAGAGAGAATAGACGGAGAGAGACGAGCGACGAGAGACGAGACGAGACGAGACGAGAAGAGACGAGACGAGACGAGACGAGACGAGACGAGACGAGACGAGACGAGACGAGACGAGGACGAGACGAGACGAGACGAGAACGAGACGAGACGAGACGAGACGAGACGAGACGAGACGAGACGAGACGAGACGAGACGAGGACGACAGACGAGACGAGACGAGACGAGACGAGACGAGACGAGACGAGACGAGACGAGACGAGACGAGACGAGACGAGAGACGAGACGAGACGAGACGAGACGAGACGAGACGAGACGAGACGAGACGGACGAGACGAGACGAGACGAGACGAGACGAGACGAGACGAGACGAGACGAGACGAGACGAGGACGAGACGAGACGAGACGAGACGAGACGAGACGAGACGAGACGAGACGAGACGAGACGAGCGGGACGAGACGAGACGAGACGAGACGAAGAGGACGAGACGAGACGAGACGAGACGAGACGAGACGCGGACGAGACGAGACGAGACGAGACGAGACGAGACGAGACGAGACGAGACGAGACGAGGACGGAGACGAGACGAGACGAGACGAGACGAGACGAGACGAGACGAGACGAGACGAGACGAGAGACGAGACGAGACAGACGAGACGAGACGAGACGAGACGCGAGACGAGACGAGACGAGACGAGACGAGACGAGACGAGACGAGACGAGACGAGACGAGACGAGACGAGACGAGACGAGACGACGAGAGAGACGAGACGAGACGAGACGAGACGAGACGAGACGAGACGAGACGAGGACGAGACGAGACGAGACGAGACGAGACGAGACGAGACGAGACGAGACGAGACGAGACGAGACGACGAACATACGATACAGAACGAGACGAACTATACAGACGAGACGAGACGTACTAACGATACCGAGACGAGACGAACTAGACGGGAGACTAGACGAGACGATACTAGACGAGACTAGACAGAGACGATACGAGACTATACTATACGAGACGGGTAAGACTAGACGATACAACTATACGATACGTAGAAGAGGACGAGACTAAGACTAGACGAGACGATACGACTAGACTAGACTAGACGAACGACGAGCTAGACGTAGCTATACATACTATACTGATGACATACTAACGACTACTATACTATACTAACTATACGATACTATACTATACTAGACGATACTATACTATACTATATACGACTATACTATACTATACATATAACTATACATACTATACCTATACTACTATTAGATGAATCGCTGTACAATGTTAAACTTTTTGTTATACAATTAAAACCTTTTGATCTTCACTGTTCATAGACAGTGGTTTACAATAAGTGTGTCTGAAAATGGTTTCTTTTATATTTGTCTTTCTACACATTTTTTTCCGTATTATTTAAAATTACTTACTCCACTTTATTGTATATAGTAAATCGTGTTGATTTAGTGTTGTATATTCGCTCTCATTTCTTTTTTTGTCTGATTAAGTATAAAAAGCGCTACAAATTTCACAAACCCATTACAAATGAAATCAAAATGTCATGTTTTGGTTGTAAATGAAAAAAAAAAAAACAAAATTAACGTTGCCACTTGAAAAACTTCAGTTAAATACTCGTTAATAGATCATGAAATCTATGTATAAGGAAATTAAATTTAAGACCACCAAAGAGGTTTTTTTTATAAAATAACCAACAACAAACTAAAAAAAATTAATTCCACACCTACCTTAAGTTATAATAATCCGTTTAAGTTTATTTTCTCAGTCATTGTAAAGCTATTAGTAAATCCATCGGTTTCTTTAATTTATTGAAATTAGTTTTACATTCTGATTTTGTTCTAAATATGAATTCTATTGAAGTTCTTTTAAATCGGTCCTTGATTCCCTTTAGCGCCGCGAAGCCTCATTATATTGATTCATCACTGATAGAATAATCTAAAATTGGAATCTTTAATTATCTGGGACTTAAGACTTCTTTATCCATATAGATTCAGAATTGAATGGTGGAATTACACATACATATGTATATAATTTTCTCAAGACATGTTATTGCAATTTCCGGGAATAGTGAGTAACTCAGGTATGGGACCTTAAGCTGAAGGAGTTTTCATCTCAAGGCTTTACTATAGTTCCTTACCTGTCACCAAGAGAACCATTTTCACTCAGTACTTTTTCTATCTAGTTGTTGGTGAGGACCCTTTAGGGATCTCGCGATAAGAGAATGTTAGTTAAAGTCCTGATGTTGTATCTGTATGATTAGTGGGCGCACTTACATATGGTAATAGAATAATCGGTGGTTTTGCTTTACGACAAATCTGACTATACTTGTTCATATCGTGGAGAGTCTGCAGATATACACATGTATGTATAAAAGGATTTTTGTGTATACTTCGAGCTGTTGTCGAATTAATAGAGACCATACCAATGCTCTGACTCGTGTGCACCTTCTCACTTATTGGTCATTGCCGCTCTGTCAAGAAATGCCTTTAATGCCTCAGAGAGGCCACTTTGAATACTTAAGCAAAGTGCTTGATCCGGCAAAGTTGTGTGTTGGAAAGTTGTCACCTGAGCATACTTTGCCAATCACGCAGCAGTGGTGGTTTTTGGTGTGGTTGAAAAAGAGCACCCTGGGTTTAGGCTAACACGGCGGTACTAACGTAAGCACAGTCCCGAACTACCTATTTATTATACCACTTAGGTTTAGTCCTAACCAGGTCCTCCCAATCAAGGAACAAAATGTCATGCTGACTAAACAGTTCCTTCTGGAATGTCACCGGAGAAGTCTTCCCAACTTTAACATAACACAGTTGAATGCTCCCCCGATGTACATATGTCAGGAAGGGCCTTCGTTTATACGAGGAGATAATCATACGAAGATATGTGCAAGATCCCTCGTATCGTAGTTCGTTTACAGCAGCTTTGAACGGCATTCATATAGACGCCATCAATACCGCGGTTTCAGGTTACCGCATGAAAGTCATTCTTGGGGGCCGTCCACCGCCTATAACAGAAGAACCTGCCGCGGAAAACAAGAGTTGCTCTAGCACAACTGAGATCGGGATGGGGCAACAGGCTCAATGCCTACTGGCCCCGCATAGACCGTGCCGTCCCCAACATATGTCTTGCAGGTTAGCCCAATGTATTTATGGACTGACCCTGTAAAAGTAGCCCAATTTCTTGGCTTAAACCTAAATACAGAAACCCCGGATTAAGAATTGTATAGTTTAAGTTGTTACGACAGCAACAACAACCCCTAGCCACCGACTGCTCCGGTCACTAGCTATTTTAACATGTGCTAGTCCTACGAGGAAGTTAATCGTCACCCCATAGATTATGAAGAGACATACAAAAAGCTTAATTTTGGTTGTTTGGTCCACTCTCTTGCTTACAAAATGACGATTATTTTCTCCCTCGTTTACAAAGAGTACATCGGTGATGAATTAGAGCCAACCAGGTCGTTAGTGGAAATCACTGCCCGGAAAGTATTTAGCAACTTATATATAGAAGAAGAGTGTAGTAAGTGATGTCTGTGTGTTTGCTGATCAATGAGATATGATCTTAAATTAGTAACTTGATCGTATAGTAGTAAGCTTCTTAAGTTAATAATCTATTGATTAAAACTTTTGTTTTGAATATACTTAATCTCGGGAAGTTCTTTGATATTCTTCGTAGGTTTATGTAAATAGCTGATCGACTTTTAATGGCTAAGGGTGCCGATCGCACAAGTTCGTTATGGATTTTATATTTTAAACATTTCTATTTTAATAGTTACAGTAATGTTTAACAAACATATAGCAACTCTGCCAAATTTCGCCATAAATTCTAAACAAAAATTCCATTATTCTAATGTTATCTTTTACAATTTTATCTCTTATTATAATCTAACACAAAATTACAAAATAAGAAAATGAAAAACAAAAAATAATTTAATAACAATAAAAAATATTAAAATGGTTTTTTTTGTGTTTGTTCTCTTTATTACAGGTATTTTGCAATCGTGTGCCAATGAAGGTGAAGAAGTTCAAATTGCCATAAAAAATTCCAAATGCTTTAAATGTGCCTGCGAGGTATGTGACAATAATTTCAAAATGTTTTTGAGAAAATAAATTTATAACAATTAAAAACTCATGCACAAAATAACAACAATAATTGTTGTTCTTTTTAAAGAAATTTGTTTTTTTATAAATATATTTTTTATATAAAAAAAAAAATAATAATTTATGCATATTGCTGTAAAATTCTATTTTGAAATTGTATACCGGAAATGTAAACATATATGGCGTTAGTATTGATATTACACAATTTCTTAGGAGGGTTGTTTTCGAAATTAATTTATATATATTGCAACATTTATAATAGCAATGTTTTGGTTTATTAAACAGCCCTCGTTTTGCAAAAAGAAAAAATGTTCTGAATGAATGAGTATTACAATCAAATCTGGCTGTTGCTAAAAATTTCTTTAAGTGTAGTTGTTGTTATTGTTCTCTTATATACGTGTTTCATTCAAAACACATTTTATATGGTTCTTTTTTCCATTTTTGGGTTTAAATTTTGTTTTGGCAATAACTGACTTTTAACTACTTGACCTGGCCGTGTGCCATTTGATGTTGTCACAAAGTTTAGTTTTTTTTTCTCTCTGCAACTTGGGTTTTTGCAGAGGCTGTTGAGAGGGCAAAAGGTTTAAGTTGTTTTTAAAACTGTTCTTTTTAAAATAATCAATATTCTGTTGTGTTTGTTATTGGTGCCTTTAGTTGTTGATTCTTAAGGAGGTTTTAGTTGGGAGAAATATTAAAAACTATTAAAGTATTATTTGAAATTTAATTGCTTTATGAAATAAAATTTTTGTAAAATAATGTTTACGAAAAGAAACGCCCTGACGTTATAAATTACATAAAAGTAATTTTCCTAAACTGTTTTTTTAGGGACTTGACCGATCCTTAATCCATTCACTTTTTAAATAGTTTCATACATAGTACATATATCAATATTTTAAAGAGATTCTTGGGCTTTAAAAAAAATTAGGAAAAAAGTCCCTTATAGGGCCCAAGATCTATAGTGAAGAGATGCCAACGAAAGTTGTAGAATTTTATTACAACAGTGATATACATTATTAAACGATGTATATTCGAAAGTAGTTCTTAAATGGCTATCGTTGTATTTTAACGATTATTAAGGTCATGTAGTACGTTATAGGCTGTAATTTTTGGAAATATTTTAGCCAGACAATACGAGATTTTTATAACAAATTTATTTTAAAAAATACCTTGGCGCTGGTGCAACCCCTAGACCACTAGCTATTGGGACGGAATTCCGACTCTAAATATTTTATTAAAGTCCATATGTGGAGTAGAATAATCAGCAGTTTGGTTTAAGAGTAAGGGCTGTAAGTCTTATAATCATCGCATGTCCATATGTTCTTAATCTCCAAAATACACACTCAATGCATGAGGGTCGATAATAATTCAGTGCCTAATAATTCTAAAGTGCCAATTAATGCTAATCCCTGAACTTGTTATACAAATGGTGTACAATAGACATAACAGCTTATAACCCGCTTTCTCAAGTTAGGGAGACCGCGATAATGCTGATGATAAGAATGTCATGAACGTAACCTTCGGCCGGGATGATAGACTAGTCATCCATGTGGATGTTGGTGTTCTGGAACTTCAAGGACTCTAACGTCTTTTGGGTTTCAGGCTTTTAATGCTATCGATGCATTTGCTGAGTTATTCTCGGTACTCCTGATCGCGTATTTGATAACCCTGTGTATCACCCGAGAGTTAGAAATAGGGCAATGTTTTCCTTAGTTAGTTAGTAGTTAGTTAATTAGTTAGTTAGTTAGTTAGGTAGTTAGGTAGTTAGTTAGTTAGTTAGTTAGTTAGTTAGTTAGTAGTTAGTTAGTTAGTTAGTAGTTAGTTAGTAGTAGTTAGTTAGTTAGTTAGTTAGTTAGTAGTTAGTTAGTTAGTAGTTAGTTAGTTAGTTAGTTAGTTAGGTAGTTAGTTAGTAGTTAGTTAGTAGTTAGTTAGTTAGTTAGTTAGTTAGTTAGTTAGGTTAGTTAGTTAGTTTAGTTAGTTAGTTAGTTAGTTAGTTAGTTAGTTAGTTAGTTAGTTAGTTAGTTAGTTAGTTAGTAGTTGTTAGTTAGTAGTTTAGTTAGTTAGTAGTTAGTTAGTAGTTAGTTAGTTAGTTAGTTAGTAGTTAGTTAGTTAGTTAGTAGTTAGTTAGTTAGTTAGTTAGGTTAGTTGTTAGTTATAGTTGTAGTATTAGTATTAGTTAGTTAGTTAGTTAGTTAGTTAGTCTAGTTAGTTAGTTAGTTAGTTAGTTAGTTAGTAGTAGTTAGTTAGTAGTTAGTTAGTTAGTTAGTTAGTTAGTAGTTAGTTAGTTAGTTAGTAGTTAGTTAGTTAGTTAGTGTAGTTAGTTAGTTAGTTAGTTAGTTAGTTAGTTAGTTAGTTAGTTAGTTAGTAGTTAGTTAGTTAGTTAGTTAGTTAGTTAGTTAGTTAGTTAGTAGTTAGTTAGTTAGTTAGTTAGTTAGTTAGTAGTTAGTTAGTTAGTTAGTTAGTTAGTTAGTTAGTTAGTTAGTTAGTTAGTTAGTTAGTTAGTTAGTTAGTAGTTAGTTAGTTAGTTAGTTAGTTAGTTAGTTAGTTAGTTAGTTAGTTAGTTAGTAGTTAGTTAGTTAGTTAGTTAGTTAGTTAGTTAGTTAGTTAGTTAGTTAGTTAGTTAGTTAGTTAGTTAGTTAGTTAGTTAGTTAGTTAGTTAGTAGTTAGTTAGTTAGTTAGTTAGTTAGTTAGTTAGTTAGTTAGTTAGTAGTTAGTTAGTTAGTTAGTAGTTAGTTAGTTAGTTAGTTAGTTAGTTAGTTAGTTAGTTAGTTAGTTAGTTAGTTAGTTAGTTAGTAGTTAGTTAGTTAGTTAGTTAGTTAGTTAGTTAGTTAGTTAGTTAGTTAGTTAGTTAGTTAGTTAGTTAGTTAGTTAGTTAGTTAGTTAGTTAGTTAGTTAGTTAGTTAGTTAGTTAGTTAGTTAGTTAGTTAGTTAGTTAGTTAGTTAGTTAGTTAGTTAGTTAGTTAGTTAGTAGTTAGTTAGTTAGTTAGTTAGTTAGTAGTTAGTTAGTTAGTTAGTTAGTTAGTTAGTTAGTAGTTAGTTAGTAGTTAGTTAGTTAGTTAGTTAGTTAGTTAGTTAGTTAGTTAGTTAGGTTAGTTAGTTAGTTAGTTAGTTAGTAGTTAGTTAGTTAGTTAGTTAGTTAGTTAGTTAGTTAGTAGTTAGTTAGTTAGTTAGTTAGTTAGTTAGTTAGTTAGTTAGTTAGTTAGTTAGTTAGTTAGTTAGTTAGTTAGTTAGTTAGTTAGTTAGTAGTTAGTTAGTAGTTAGTTAGTTAGTTAGTTAGTAGTTAGTTAGTTAGTTAGTTAGTTAGTTAGTTAGTTAGTTAGTTAGTTAGTTAGTAGTTAGTTAGTTAGTTAGTTAGTTAGTAGTAGTTAGTTAGTTAGTTAGTTAGTTAGTTAGTTAGTTAGTTAGTTAGTTAGTTAGTTAGTTAGTTAGTTAGTTAGTTAGTTAGTTAGTTAGTTAGTTAGTTAGTTAGTAGTTAGTTAGTTAGTTAGTTAGTTAGTTAGTTAGTTAGTTAGTTAGTAGTTAGTTAGTTAGTTAGTTAGTAGTTAGTTAGTTAGTTAGTTAGTTAGTTAGTAGTTAGTTAGTTAGTTAGTTAGTTAGTTAGTTAGTTAGTTAGTTAGTTAGTAGTAGTTAGTTATAGTTAGTTAGTTAGTTAGTTAGTTAGTTAGTTAGTTAGTTAGTTAGTTAGTTAGTTAGTAGTAGTTAGTTAGTTAGTTAGTTAGTTAGTTAGTTAGTTAGTTAGTTAGTTAGTAGTTAGTTAGTAGTTAGTTAGTAGTTAGTTAGTTAGTTAGTTAGTTAGTTAGTTAGTTAGTTAGTTAGTTAGTTAGTTAGTTAGTTAGTTAGTTAGTTTAGTTAGTTAGTTAGTTAGTTAGTAGTTAGTTAGTTAGTTAGTAGTTAGTTAGTTGTTAGTTAGTTAGTTAGTTAGTTAGTTAGTAGTTGTTAGTTAGTAGTTAGTTAGTTAGTTAGTTAGTTAGTTAGTTAGTTAGTAGTTAGTTAGTTAGTTAGTAGTTAGTTAGTTAGTTAGTTAGTTAGTTAGTTAGTTAGTTAGTTAGTTAGTTAGTTAGTTAGTTAGTTAGTTAGTTAGTTAGTTAGTTAGTTAGTTAGTTAGTAGTTAGTTAGTTAGTTAGTTAGTAGTTAGTAGTTAGTTAGTTAGTTAGTTAGTTAGTTAGTTAGTTAGTTAGTAGTTAGTTAGTAGTTAGTTAGTTAGTTAGTAGTTTAGTTAGTTAGTTAGTTAGTTAGTAGTTAGTTAGTTAGTAGTTAGTTAGTTAGCTTAGTTAGTTAGTAGTTAGTTAGTTAGTTAGTTAGTTAGTTAGTTAGTTAGTTAGTAGTTAGTTAGTTAGTAGTTAGTGAGTTAGTAGTTAGTTAGTTAGTTAGTTAGTTAGTTAGTTAGTTAGTTAGTAGTTAGTTAGTTAGTTAGTTAGTTAGTTAGTTAGTTAGTAGTTAGTTAGTTAGTTAGTAGTTAGTTTAGTTAGTTAGTTAGTTAGTTAGTTAGTTAGTTAGTTAGTTAGTTAGTTAGTTAGTTAGTTTAGTTAGTTAGTATGCAGAGGATTATATTAACAAAATATTTCATTTATTAATCTTGTTCCTTTCTTTCTATCTGGCTAATAAAAATTAGATGACATTTTCTTTTTGCATATGTATTACATTCTTAACATAAAAC
>NW_023997324.1:0-23692 GCF_015586225.1 Lucilia sericata | reverse complement strand
GACTAGACTATAGACTAGACTATAGACTAGACTATAGACTAGACTATAGACTAGACTATAGACTAGACTATAGACTAGACTATAGACTAGACTATAGACTAGACTATAGACTAGACTATAGACTAGACTATAGACTAACTATAGACTAGACTATAGACTAGACTATAGACTAGACTATAGACTAACTATAGACTAGACTATAGACTAGACTATAGACTAGACTATAGCTAGACTAGACTATAGACTAGACCTATAGACTAGACATAGACTAGACTATAGAACTAGACCTATAGACGAGACTAATAGACTAAACTATAGACTAGACTATAGACAGACTATAGAACTAGACTAATAGACTAGACTATAGACTAGAACTAATAGACTAGACTATAGACTAGACTAGACTAGACATAGACTAGACTATAGACTAGACTATAGACTGACTATAGACTAGACTATAGACTAGACTATAGACTAGACTATAGAACTAGACTATAGACTACTATACTAGACTATAGACTAGACTATAGACTAGACTATAGACTAGACTATAGACTAGACTATAGACTAGACGATAGACTAGACTATAGACTAGACTATAGACTAGACTATAGACTAGACTATAGACTAGACTATAGACTAGACTATAGACTAGACTATAGACTAGACTATAGACTAGACTATAGACTAGACTACTAGACTAGACTATAGACTAGACTATAGACTAGACTATAGACTAGACTATAGACTAGACTATAGACTAGACTATAGACTAGACTATAGACTAGACTATAGACTAGACTATAGACTAGACTATAGACTAGACTATAGACTAGACTATAGACTAGACTATAGACTATAGACTACTAGACTAGACTATAGACTAGACTATAGACTAGACTATAGACTAGACTATAGACTAGACTATAGACTAGACTATAGACTAGACTATAGACTAGACTATAGACTAGACTATAGACTAGACTATAGACTAGACTATAGACTAGACTATAGACTAGACTATAGACTAGACTATAGACTAGACTATAGACTAGACTATAGACTAGACTATAGACTAGACTATAGACTAGACTATAGACTAGACTATAGACTAGACTATAGACTAGACTATAGACTAGACTATAGACTAGACTATAGACTAGACTATAGACTAGACTATAGACTAGACTATAGACTAGACTATAGACTAGACTATAGACTAGACTATAGACTAGACTATAGACTAGACTATAGACTAGACTATAGACTAGACTATAGACTAGACTATAGACTAGACTATAGACTAGACTATAGACTAGACTATAGACTAGACTATAGAACTAGACTATAGACACTAGACTATAGACTCGACTATAGACAGACTATAGACTAGACTACTAGACTAGACTAGCTTAGACTAGACTATAGACTAGACTATAGACTAGACCTATAGACTAACTATAGACTAGACTATAGACTAGACTATAGACTAGACTATATAGACTAGCTAGACTATAGACTAGGACTATAGACTATAGACTACTTAGACTAGGACTATAGACTAGACTATAGACTAGACTATAGGACTAGACTATAGACTAGGACTATAGACTAGACTATAGACTAGACTATAGACTAGACTATGGGACTAGACTATAGCTAGACATATAGACTAGACTATAGATCGACTATAGACTAGACTATAGACTAGACTATAGACTAGACTATAGACTAGACTATAGACTAGACTATAGGACTAGACTATAGACTAGACTATAGGACTAGACTATAGGGACTAGACTATAGACTAAGACTATAGACTAGACCTATAGACTAGGACTAATAGGACTAGACCTATTAGGACTAGACTATAGACTAGACTATAGAATTAGACTATAGACTAGACTATAGACATAGACTATAGACTAGACTAGACTAGACTATAGACTAGACTAGACTATAGACTAGACTATAGACTAGACTATAGACTAGACTATAGACTAGACTATAGACTAGACTATAGACTAGACTATAGACTAGACTATAGACTATAGACTAGACTAGACTAGACTATAGACTAGACTATAGACTAGACTATAGACTAGACTATAGACTAGACTAGACTAGACTAGACTAGACTATAGACTAGACTATAGACTAGACTATAGACTAGACTATAGACTAGACTATAGACTAGACTATAGACTAGACTATAGACTAGACTATAGACTAGACTATAGACTAGACTATAGACTAGACTATAGACTAGACTATAGACTATCAGTAAATTTAAATGAATATTTCAAACCATATTAAAAGCCGTATTTACAGGGTTTAAGTTTGGTTATTCCTCTTTATAAATAACTATTCTTTCTTGAAAAGATTTATGTTTTTAATGTATAACATTGCAATAGCTTTGATAGATTATGGCGTTGACATAATGTTAAGTTAAAGCTTAAAATGTTTGAATGATTATTATTTTGTTGAAATTTATGGCAGATAGGGCTTCTTACTTTCTATTAAATAAATTTTTATTAATATTAGTTAAAACAAAAATACAAAACAAATTATTCTCTAAGGGCTTCTAACAAATACGCGTTTTAATTCTAGCCGCCTTTAAACAGTTTCACCTTTTCAAATTTATTACAAGAACATTTATTTCAAACGTAGTGTAATGATTTGCCAGAAATCTAAGTGTTTCAACTAAAAATGTCAAATCTGATCCAAACTCATTAATTGCTTTATCTACCTTATTTTTTGTGCCCAGTTCTTAACGAATGACTAATGAAATTTTTGGAAACATGACAAGAGATTATATAAAAAAAACACAACTGAAACAAAATATAACAAGTACGTTTGTAACCCCAACCTATCTTTCTCTATGTTCATGCACATACCACCACAACCACCCCCCATGAGTTTGTAATTTTTCCATTTTTTGCAAGTAAGAAAAAAATTGTTTTTGTTGTTGGTTTATTTCTTGTAAATGTATTTTTGTATATTTTCTGTTATCTAAGTCTGTCAGTTATTAAACCAACAAGTTTGATAGAGTTACGATTTCAGCAGAAAGGATACGCTGCTTTGACTTGGATAAGTGTTGAAAAAGAAAATTGTCATGTGTGACACGTTGCGTAAAGTGGCATACACATATAGACTATGCTTTAAAAGTAACTGTTTGTATGGTTGTGTGTTTTTGTATACATATACACTTGAGCCACTTACACATGCTTAAGTATTGTATGTGTTGTTTTTCGTATTTGAATATGTGCGTTTTAAAAGGAAAGGTAAAGGAATGAATTCGCAAAATAAAATTCGGGCTTCCGGAACATGATTGACACAAATTTAAAAAATATTTAGTTATTTTAATTTAGCGTAACAAATTTTTGTGCAAGGAAAAATGCCAGTTTTAAGATTTTAGGGAAATCTATGCATAATTGAATTTAACCATGTAACCATGTTGAAATTAACCATGTCCATACAAACGGAACCACCCTAATGTAATGACAACAATTTTCAGATCTTGTTTCTTCTGAATTCCGATGTTTTTTTCAATGTTGAAAAGAAACTCTGAGAGAACTATACTTTTCAGTATATCTATCAGGGATAACAGGGAATGATTCTGGTATGGAAAAAGTACTTATGTAATTTTTTCATAGGAATTTTGAAAGTTTGGATCAAAAATAATCGCCTAGTCCTATCACTTGTTTTCCTTTCTTCTGTTTAGTATAAGAATTTCAAAGATTTTGAAAATGTAACAACTGGTGAGTGAAAGTGGGTCCCTAACTTGTCCCTAACGTTGTTTGATGTGGACTTATTTCTATTGTCGACTTATTATTATCAATCTGACATTTTATCATTTCATGAATAAATAATTTAAAGATCTGTCTATCTCTCTTTGTAGTACCATGCGTACGAGTTCTTGTGTGATGTTCAAAGATGTGTTGTTCCTTGAAATTATTTAATGACTTTGCAAAATTAGTAAGAGACACAAAAACTCTAGTCTCTATTTGAAAATGTGTGAATATAATTGTATACAATACGTAGATACATAAGTATATGTATAAGGTAATAATACACTTGTATGAATGCGTACAAAAAAAAAAAAAAAAACACACATACATAGATATTCGCATATACTAAAAGGGAGAAGTGTAAAAATGTCAAAGAATTTTCTATACGTGCGTAAAGTAAATATATAGTTACTAGAGAGTTTAATGAATAGAAACATACATATGTAAGTATATATCAAAATACATAATGGGCGAACTGAGTAGCAGTATTTATATAAATAATGTATTACTAAAAAAAAATTGGAGAAGAATTTCAGACAATTTGATTGTGGGGTTTTTGTAGACTAAAATGAGATATTCCGGAAGAAGTTATTTCCAGGTTCAACATTAGCCACATAATCAGGGCAATTGAAACCAAAAACAAGTTTCCAGAGGCACGGAGGGAGCAGCTCGATTACAAAGATATATTGGTGTCGAATAACTAAATATATTCAAGTTAGGGTACAAACGGCTTGTTAGACATAAGTTGAAGTGGCTGTCTCTTACATATGCATTAACTAACTAACTAACTAACTAACTAAACTAACTAACTAACTAACTAACTAACTAACTACTAACTAACTAACTAACTAACTACTAACTAACTAACTAACTAACTACTAACTAACTAACTAACTAACTAACTAACTAACTAACTAACTAACTAACTAACTAACTAACTAACTAACTAACTAACTAACTAACTAACTAACTAACTAACTAACTAACTAACTAACTAACTAACTAACTAACTAACTAACTAACTAACTAACTAACTAACTAACTAACTAACTAACTAACTAACTAACTAACTAACTAACTAACTAACTAACTACTAACTAACTAACTACTAACTAACTAACTACTAACTAACTAACTAACTAACTAACTACTAACTAACTAACTAACTAACTAACTACTAACTAACTAACTAACTAACTAACTAACTAACTAACTAACTAACTACTAACTAACTAACTAACTAACTACTACTAACTAACTAACTAACTAACTAACTACTAACTAACTAACTACTAACTAACTAACTAACTAACTAACTAACTAACTAACTAACTAACTACTAACTAACTAACTAACTAACTAACTAACTAACTAACTAACTAACTAACTACTACTAACTAACTAACTAACTAACTAACTAACTAACTAACTAACTAACTAACTAACTAACTAACTAACTAACTAACTAACTAACTAACTACTAACTAACTAACTACTAACTAACTAACTAACTAACTACTAACTAACTAACTAACTAACTAACTAACTAACTAACTAACTAACTAACTAACTACTAACTAACTAACTAACTAACTAACTAACTAACTAACTAACTAACTAACTAACTAACTAACTACTAACTAACTAACTAACTAACTAACTAACTACTAACTAACTAACTAACTAACTAACTAACTAACTACTAACTAACTAACTAACTACTAACTAACTAACTAACTAACTAACTAACTAACTAACTAACTAACTAACTAACTAACTAACTAACTACTAACTAACTAACTAACTAACTAACTAACTAACTAACTAACTAACTAACTAACTAACTAACTAACTAACTAACTAACTAACTACTAACTAACTAACTAACTAACTAACTAACTAACTAACTAACTAACTAACTACTAACTAACTAACTAACTACTAACTACTACTACTAACTACTAACTAACTACTAACTAACTAACTAACTACTAACTAACTAACTAACTAACTAACTAACTAACTACTAACTAACTAACTAACTAACTACTAACTAACTAACTAACTAACTAACTAACTAACTAACTAACTAACTAACTAACTAACTAACTAACTAACTAACTAACTAACTAACTAACTAACTACTAACTAACTAACTACTAACTAACTAACTAACTACTACTAACTAACTAACTAACTACTAACTACTACTAACTAACTAACTAACTAACTAACTAACTAACTAACTAACTACTAACTAACTAACTAACTAACTAACTACTAACTAACTAACTAACTAACTACTAACTAACTAACTAACTAACTAACTACTACTAACTAACTAACTAACTAACTAACTAACTACTACTAACTAACTAACTAACTAACTAACTACTAACTAACTAACTAACTAACTAACTAACTAACTAACTAACTAACTACTACTAACTAACTAACTAACTAACTAACTAACTAACTAACTAACTAACTACTAACTAACTAACTAACTACTAACTAACTAACTAACTAACTAACTAACTAACTAACTAACTAACTAACTACTAACTACTAACTAACTAACTAACTAACTAACTAACTAACTAACTAACTACTACTAACTACTAACTAACTAACTAACTAACTAACTAACTAACTAACTAACTACTAACTAACTAACTACTACTAACTAACTAACTAACAACTAACTAACTAACTAACTAACTAACTACTAACTAACTAACTAACTAACTAACTAACTACTAACTAACTAACTAACTAACTACCAACTAACTAACCAACTACTAACTAACTAACTAACTATCTGACGAACGCATTCCATTCAAGAACCATTTATGTAGATCTGGCGCATTTAAGATATTCTAAAAGTAAAACTTGTGAAGTTCTGTTTCTTATATCGATCATTCCCTCTAAACCAATACCAGTTCCATCTCGAAAAAATAGCTTCCAAGTTGGTACAGGTTGTAATTGATTTGAAAAGATAGAAAGAAACAAGACCACCAACGTAGATAATAATCGTTGATGTCTTGAGATATATATAATATTCGACTACTTTTTGAGGCCATATCGATGGTATAAAATTTTGCCTGCAAGACAGTACAGACATAAGGCAGACTGATGGAGAGCCAATACCGTTACTGTGTTTTAAACTCATATCGCGGTCTTCTTCCTTTTTTATATTCTGATTATAGTCCAAAATAAGGCGAAATAAGTATGTTTTTATATGACCCAAGTTGACATAGGTGACTTGCTCTCAAAATCACACATACATACATATGTAACAAAATCTTCTGATTAAAATCGAAATTGGTGTAAAATACGATTGAAATCAATTTCATAACCACATCAATCATTTTATAAAATTTGTGTGATTCAGTATTCTAAAAAAAATTCCTAACGGTGTATAAAGACATCTATCGAATGCTGAATCTAGACATGGTTTCTGATAAAAGAACAAATTATTCAAACTCTCTATTAAATATTCACATGCTCTTTCATATTTACATACATAAGCATGTATGCGAACACATAAAGTATCTTAAAGATGTCTGTATTTCGGTATGTCTTTGTGTATCGTTGGCATTCCTTTAAAAAGATTTTACACTACGTATAATCATGATTGCAAATAATTCACGTAATTTACAAAGTATGTGGTATATGAACAAAGATAATTGTTTTTTGGGGTTTAAAACACATACATACTAAGTATTTTATCGTACACACAGACACATTTTTTTGCAAAGTTTATGGGGTTGAAAATAAATATGTTATACGCCTAATTTAACTGATTTATTTTGTATGAAAATAGTTCAAAAACAATTATTAAATTTTTAGGAATGAGTTATCATTTCCAAAGAGTTTTTCAATTTCTTGTAAATTTTCTTAGGCAGTAGTGCGTAAATAATTAAGTTTTAAGAGGTTCTATTAATAAGCGACCATGTGTCTGGCTTTTGATAACATTATAGGGCCCTGCAGGAAAACGTAATTAAATGGGTGAACTTGGTCTATCCCAATAATGTCAAATTTTAAAAATCTTTGAAACCAATGACATACTCAAAATTATATTAAATTTTTATTTTTCATTATTAATATTTTGTGCTGCATAAATTAAAATTCCCAGAAGTTTCTTAATAACCATTTTCCTAAATGCTAATGTGTCGCTTTCCATGTTTATTTATTTAAGGTATTAAAAATTAAATTAAATAATTTTTTTTCGCAACTGCTTATTTTCTGTCGTAGAATATATACGAAATGTATAATTAGAAACAGGCTAAGACGACGCTTAAGAAACTAATTAAACTTTCTTTTTAGTTTCTAACGCATTTTTTTTTGCTTTAGTAAAACCTTCATTTTCCTGAATTGTTTGTAATACCTTGCAGTAAACTTTTAATTTTTTTTTGTTTTTCTTAGTTTTTTTTGCGTTATATTTGGAGGTAAAATCTTAACGAGTTTGTGAGTTTTTTTCCGGAGCAGGGTTCCTTTCATTTAATTTTTGTATTATCAACATGCAAACAAACAAAGAGGGGGGGAAAAACTTAAATCTGATATGCTGTTGGTGTTGACGAAAAACTTTCCCACAAATATTCCCACGATTATTTTTTCATCTTTCTTTATTTCGTACTATTTTTGTTTCTATTTGAGGTAAAACAAACTGTACAAAACATGAATATTCTATGCGTATTCCATTGCAAAAGTGAGCAACAACTTGGTTTTACATTTTGGTTCTAACTAGAGAAGTTACAGTTGTAGTCTGGAAGAATGTACAGCACCCAAAATACAGTGAACAACAGCACAGGGAGAGATAAAGGAAAACGAACTTATTTTCAATATAGCAATTTTATTTTATTTCATTAACACATATGTATGTCTTACAAAAATGTACTGTACTTATTATATCTGCACTTTTGCCCCCGACTGTAGTAGTTTCTCTTACCAACATCCAATTTGCATACAGGTTTCGCTGTACTCATGGTATGAAGAAAAAACCGCAATTAATGCTCCCCATGGTGTTGATACAATTAATTCGTTTAAACTTTTTCCCTATTCTAAATTTAATTCTTTTTCCAACGAAAAAAATAACTCTGCATATTATTATTTGTAATGCCTTTTTGCTTATTTTTGTGTGTTAGTTTATAGTTTTAAATGTGTGTGTGTTTTTTTTTCATAATTATAACTATGTATGTTTGTATGGATATAAGTTAATGCTTATTTGAAAAAAATAAATAAATTTTTATGTTGATATAAATATTTGTTAAAATGTAAAATTGTCGCAAAAATCTATAAATGCCAAACCAAACACAACAATTATAATATCAATTCTTAAAATATTCTGAATGCAATTTTTATACCCACCATCAAAAAAGATGATTGGTTTTGTCATTCCGTTTGTAACACATTGAAATATTCGTCTAAGACCCATAAATAAAAGTATATACATTCTGGGTCCTTATTAGATTCTAAAACGATATAGCCATGCCTGTCTGTCCGTCTGTCTGTCCGTCTGTCTGTCTGTCTGTCTGTCTGTCTGTCTGTCTGTCTGTCTGTCCATCTGTATGTTGAAAACACGATAGAGTCCAAACGATCCAAAGCTAGCGAGCTGAAATTTTGCATAGATACTTTTAGATGACGCAGTTTGTTTGGTGTTGAAAATGGACAATATCGGTCCACTATTTCGCCTAGCCCCCATATAAGGCCCCCTTCTATAGCGGTGAAATTCGACAGGAATATATTTTATTTGTGCAAGACAAAAGCTCTCTATCAAATTTCACAGGGATCGGTCCTTTATTGACCCCATACCCCATATAAGGTCCCCTTCAGAAAATTACTTTAACGCTCAGTATTACCTTAAAACTGCGAGTACAGCGAAGAAATTCGACATAAATAAGTTTCGTATGAGC
Source organism: Lucilia sericata (assembly GCF_015586225.1). NCBI lineage: Eukaryota > Metazoa > Arthropoda > Insecta > Diptera > Calliphoridae > Lucilia > Lucilia sericata. The sequence continues at coordinate 13,986 of NW_023997324.1, read as the reverse complement.
CAAAATCTCTCTACTAAATTTCATGAGGATCGGTCAATATGACCCTACCCCCTATAAGGTACCCTTCAGCAAATGACTTTAACACTCATTACTGACTCAAAAATGCGATTACAGCAGTGAAATTCTACATATCGTCACCTGAAACGCAAGCGACCCTAACTAACCAAAAATTCAAAATCGATTTTATTGTTGATTATAATGTATTGCATCAAAACATATGTCCTCCGACTAAATTTAGCGATTTCATTGACAAAAAACAAAGGGCCCTATCTACAAAAGCATTTAAATATTAAGGGTAAAAAGTCCAATCTATCCAGTTTTATATACGCCATTCTCAACTATCATAATAACTGATAAGTTTCACTATTAAACAATTTGTTTATTTACTACAAATAAATCGCGATTATAGAAACAAACTTTCCAATTTCAATGGTTTTTTGCTTCTCCTGTAAAATTTTAAAATTTTTAGATAGATCCGTTTGCGTTTTAGGTGACGATATACAAGTTTTGTGCTAGCCAAAAACTCTTTATGAAATTTTATGGAGATCGATCTATAATTGACCCCATACTCCATATAAGGTCCCCCTCAGAAAATTACTGTCACTCTCATTACTGGCTGTAACGCACAAATATGACTACAGCGATGAAATTTCACATAAACAAGTTTTGTATGAGCCGCACCCTATTAAGGTCCCCATTAGAAAATAACTTTAACGCTCATTACTGGCTCAAAAATGTGACATAAACAATATTTTTATGAACAAAAATCGTTTTAAATTTTAGGAGTATTGGTCCCAGTATAAATGCGCCTTTAAAGCTCATTACTGGCATTAAAATACGTGTAGATATATGAAATTTAACATTAAAAAGTTTTATGGGAACATAAATCTTCCTACCGACTTTGATGAAGATGGATCGATAAATGACCACTTCAGTAAAATTACTTTAACTTTCATTAGTTGCTTAAAATTTCGACTAAGGCGATGAAATTCGAATGAACAACTTCTTTACGAAACATAATTTATGTACAAAAGTTTATAAAGATCGGTCTATAATTGACCCTTATATATAATTTACTCCAGAAAATGACTTTACTTTAAATTTTCCTTTTTCCCCCGTGGATCCTCGCCTGGGCTATGGGAAATTTTGGATCGATTGCTATAATTTTGAACAGAATTCATCCCTGTGCGAAAAAATGTGTAACAAAGCCATCGAATTATCTTCAGTAGTTTCTGAGAAACAACTCTGTGATTAGAGATTTCATTATAAGGTAGTTTGAAACTTTTCCTAATAACTTTTTACGTTCTGGGCCGATTTTTTTTAATTGAAATTTTCTTTTAATATTACCATGTTTTCGCCAGACAGACGGATATAACTAAATCGAATCAGAATATCATAAGGACCCAAAATATGTATTCTTTGCTGGGACTCAGATGAATATTTCGTGGTGTTACATACGGAATGACATACCCTCTATAACCACTGATGGTGGTGGATGGTCAGTAGAAGGGATATCATTAGAGGGCTTAGGTTATTATGGACTGAACTCTACAGAATTTCAAAGTAATTTTTTCTATAATAAAGTTTTTTTCTCGAAGTTTTTCCTTAACACCGAGATATTTAGTCAATTTATTGATGTCAAATTTTAATAGTTCAAAAAATTGATTAATTTACTTTAAAGTGGGAGTAAGACTAAGATGTTTGTGCACTACAACCATATGCTGAAAGATACAAGAACAAGACGTTTTAGGCAACTATTGCAGACATTGACAACATAGTAGTAATAGGATCCAAAATTACTTTAAATAGGTTTGAATCTGGTATGAGATCCAGTTGAGGTCTCAGTCATGTAACCTTGTTGAATTAACTACAAAATTTTTATTCGCAAGAACCTTAAACTTTGTGCTTGGGTTAATCGGTTATAGTCAACATCAAACACAATTCACGTTTTCTTGATACGAATGAAAAACTATAGATTAAACTACAACTAAATGAAGAAGATTTCGGAAGCTCTTCAAATATTTTATTTTTCACTTTTTTTCAATTCTTTAGCAATTAATTTGTATCAAATTAATCTTGTCAGCAAACATACTTTTTAGACTATGACATAAAATGATAACAATCAGTGCGATACAAATTGTAATTTTGTTTCCTTTTTTTTTTTTTTTTTTTTTTTTGGTTTTCATTTAAATGTAAATTACTTTTACTTGTCCATGCAACAATAAAACTTTTCTTATTTAGCTTAAACTAAATGAAAAATACAAAATTGTAATCTAGAAAAGAAAAGAGGAAAAAATATTAAAAAAAATAAAAATTTGTGATGAAATAATGTGTTTGAAGTTAAATAATTTTATTAACAAATTTTGAACAAAAATATGACTTTGTGATTGATCATAACTAACAGAATTGGCTTATGACTAGAATAGTTATGTCTAGAACCACAGCGAAGAAAAAAGTTATGAAAATTACTTTTTACACCCTACACCACTATAGTGGGGAGGGTGTTATGCGTTTGGGCTGATGTTTGTAACACCTAAAAATATTGGTCCTTACACTTTACACCTTAAAGTATACCAATCGGAATCACTTTCTGAGTCGAATAAGCTATGTTCATCTGTCCGTCTGTCTGTAAACCTTTTTCACACGCTACAGGTCGCAATTTTCGAGATAATTTGATGAAATTTGGCACATAATCTTTTTTCGACCTGGAACGAAGCCTATTGAAAATGGTTAAAATCGGTCCATTATTTCGCATAGCTCCTATAAAACCGTACCCCTCGAATAGGGCTTTTTAAGCTGATAATTATGTTAAATCTTTACAAAAATCGGCATAACGTGGTCCTATATATGTCTAAATTATAATCCCGATTTTCGCAGTGATCGGTCCATATTTGACCCTAGACCCTACATTATTACTTCTTAAAATAAGAAATTTGTATTTAGCAGGCATGGGGGGTAATGATTACACAAAGTAATTCACTACATGGTCAATTACAATTATTTGTAAGTGTAATTGAAGTTTTTCCAATTACAATTACTTGTAATGTGTAATTGACCTATGACCAATTACAATTACTTGTACTTGTATTACTAATTACAAAATTACATGTAATTAAAAGGAACAAAATTTACAATTACAAGTAATTGTAACTGGAAATTCTTTAATTACAATTAGAAGTAATTGTAATTGGCAAAACTTCAATTACAATTACAAATAATTGTAATTGGATAAACTTCGATTACAATTACAAGTAATTGTAATTTGTGAATCTTCAATTACAATTACTTCAAATGTAATTGTAAATGAAAATATAGTCATTATCCCCCATGTCTGGTATTTAGAAGAAAACTGTGTTCTAAACATACATATACAATAGGATGTCCCGTGAACTATCATTTCAGACCCATTTCGAAATGATTGCAGAAAATCTTTTAACATATTGTACAGAGATCAAGATCTTTACTTTCAAAAAATTATTTTTTATTTTTCCTGTGTTCAGTACATTAATGCGCATCAATTGAAAGGAAATCCTACATGAGATTCTTAGAAATTGTAACTTAAACTAAACGTAAGATCTTAAATTCTGGATCAACAAAAGTCAAAAATTGCTCCGAATATATATTAATTGGCACATTCAAAAATAAACGACAACAACAATAGATCTACGGTATATGGTCAACATACATTGTCTTTTTTTTCTTTACTCATTCAAAGCATTTTTTTTATTTTGACCTGATCAGCAGTAGAGCACAGTTAAAACTTGTAATAGGCATATATTGATGCAAGTTATCTTGCCTATGTTGTTTGTGTAAAAAGCCGATTAATGTTCGTACCCTGTGGCTTTATTTGTTTACCATTACCATAGAGATTAATTTGAATCCCTGCAGACATGCTTACGGGTAGTCTGTTGATATGAAAGTAAAAATCATAAAGAAATTAAATCTTTTGAATTAAAATCACAAATATAACAAAACAAATTAATACGTAAATTAAAATAACCACATTTCATTCATTCATTCATAAAAAGAAATAAATATGACAAATAGGGCATAACTTTTTTGTTAAAGCAAAAAAGTTCAATAGGCAACCTGTGGTGAAACAAAAAGACCCAAATTATTGGCAAGTCATAAACTGACAAAAGAAATAAGTTTGTATTTACGACTAGTCCTTCAAGTAAAGATTAAAATATGAAAATAATATAAAACATTTAATTAATTATATATCAAAACTGTCACAAGGTATTAAAATACATTTCAATGGTTATTGTTGTATTTTAGTTGTATTAAATATTATTCATTTATAGAGTATTATGGTTTTATAATATTAACCGAAAACTCAAAATAAACCAAGTGTATAAATACTTAGCATTTGAATAATTCAGGGCTATGCAGGAAAATAAGAAAAATAGCTTTATGAAAAGTGGAAAATATTTTTAGCAATTTCAACTGTAACTATAAGTTACATAATGATAGTCCAAATCAAAATACAGAAAAGTAATACAAAATTTTCTAAAATACTATTTTAAAAAATACAAATTTTCTTCAATAGAGCTGTTTCCACGCGTAATAAGTTCATAAATAGCAAACTGTTAAATTCAATACATTAATAATGTAAAACCACACGTACACAATTACAATCTCACGCACATTTCCAATATCAAACATTCAGCCAACCAACCAATCATTCTACCACCCTGCCATCCAACTGACTGACTGGTAAGTATTGAACATGTTCTGTATTTTCATTTTTTTTTTCCAGTTTTTCTGCTCTTTTTCCCAATACATTCATACATTTTCCTTTTTGTTTAACCGTGGGTGTAACTTTATAATAAAAGGCAGAAAAATAAAGCGGGAAACTACAGACGGATCATAAAAGAGCGGAAATGAAAAATGAATGAATTTAAATAATAAAACGAGGCAAAAGGCAGATTTTATTAAAAAAAAGAAATATTAAGAAAAAAAAAAGAAACAAAAAAACTCATTGTAACTGGGTGTCAAAAAGTCACGCAAATATTTAATTTAATTCAACATAATATTCAAATGAACAATGAACACATAACAATGACATACATTTGTACATTTTCTCATTTTCATTTTGCTCTTTTTTATACCAATGTCTCTTAACACAAAAGTTTAGTGAAACAAAAGAAATAAAAAACAAAAAAAAAGTTATTTACTTACATACTTAGTCATAAATGAAGTGTTGACAATTGTTACGATTTTTATTATTTCCTTCGCCATACTTTTGTAATGGCACTTTTCTTTCAAATCAAATGTGTACTAAACATGGACATTTGGTCATTTTTAGTTAATATTTTTAAGATTTCTAAGTTGTTTGAAAAATCACGCAATTTTGCAAGAATATAATGATAATGATAGTAATGATACTCATCCCATCTTTAGGAAATCATCAAAACTTATACCTTGGAACCCATAGGTACCAGATTAAGTTCATCTGCGTTGGGGCAGGGAGTGAATGCATGACTGAATGAATGAATGATTGAATGAATGAATGAATGAATGAATGAATGAATGAATGAATGAATGAATGAATGAATGAATGAATGCATGAATGAATGAATGAATGAATGAATGAATGCATGAATGAATGAATAGTGTCATTAACATCTCGACCATGTCTTAAATTTTGTAGATATCCATTCGATGTAACTATGTATGTATGTATTGTGTTTTTGTCTAGCATTATTGTTTCGAGATTGGTCTGAGGGTTTGAGATCATTGAGCCAAAAATAGCAAAACAAACCAGTTTTTGTACATTATAGAAAACTAGTGATTTATAGATCGAAATAGGTCTTAGACCTTGGACTCTTCATATTGCTACGAGAACTAAAGTCTAACCAAATTTTGAACAAAAGTAAAAATTTTGCCTCAATGACCTCTTAATAGTTTTTCTTGCTCCATTGAATAACATAACGTTGGAAAAAGATTGCATCTGACAAGGCTACAACATAAGCATCTCAGCGTATCCAGTTTACAAAATCTGAAAAAGAGTTTATATACAAAAGTATTTCAAAAGAGATCAGATATAACTCCACCTTGAATTATGTCTCTAGTCACAACATTCCCTGTTCTACCTTGCCACAGACTATCGGAATACTTCCCGTCGCTCTTTGGATAACATTAAGGTAGCCATCAGAGCCTTAACGATAAAGGCTTAATTAAAATCTGACAACGTGCTATTATATTTCCTTGCAGCAATTAAACGAATTTTAAATTTTCTTAAATTATATGAATTATATATTTTTAATATTTTCTTTTTGAATGTTAATGTGACAAAGAAAAATTACAAAGCAACGACAAAAATTCCTATGTTTTAAAATATTTTTATGGATTGTTTCCTAATTTTTCTTATATCTCAGTTTTTTATGGAACGACTTTACGGGCACTAATAGAGACATGCGGACAGACAGACAGTCACATAGATAGATAGATAGATAGATAGATAGATAGATAGATAGATAGATAGATAGATAGATAGATAGATAGATAGATAGATAGATAGATAGATAGATAGATAGATAGATAGATAGATAGATAGATAGATAGATAGATAGATAGATAGATAGATAGATAGATAGATAGATAGATAGATAGATAGATAGATAGATAGATAGATAGATAGATAGATAGATAGATAGATAGATAGATAGATAGATAGATAGATAGATAGATAGATAGATAGATAGATAGATAGATAGATAGATAGATAGATAGATAGATAGATAGATAGATAGATAGATAGATAGATAGATAGATAGATAGATAGATAGATAGATAGATAGATAGATAGATAGATAGATAGATAGATAGATAGATAGATAGATAGATAGATAGATAGATAGATAGATAGATAGATAGATAGATAGATAGATAGATAGATAGATAGATAGATAGATAGATAGATAGATAGATAGATAGATAGATAGATAGATAGATAGATAGATAGATAGATAGATAGATAGATAGATAGATAGATAGATAGATAGATAGATAGATAGATAATAGACAGACAGACAGACAGATAGACAGACATCCTTAAATGTGTTATTTTAATAAACTTTGGTAAATGAGAAGAAGTTGGGATTTTAAAAGAAATTTGACAAAATATTTATTGCTGATAGTTGTCATATAAACGACTTTCATTATATACAAGTTTGAATCAATGAATTGGCCAAAGGTCAACATCCACAATATAACTGTAGTTATAACTATAATTTTAATTTTCTAATATGTATTTCTAATAAGCTTGTCAGCAGAAACTTTCATAGAAGCAGAAACTTTCATAGATAGATAGACAGACAGACAGACAAACAGACAGACAAACAGACAGACAGACAGACAGACAGACAGACAGACAGACATCCTTAAATGTGTTATTTTAATAAACTTTGGTAAATGAGAAGAAGTTGGGATTTTAAAAGAAATTTGACAACATATTTTTTGCTGATAGTTGTCATATAAACGACTTTTATTATATACAAGTGTGAATCAATGAATTGGCCAAAGGTCAACAGCCACAATATAACTGTAGCTATAACTATAATTTTAATTTTCTAATAAGTATTTCTAATAAGCTTGTCAGCAGAAACTTTCACTATACATATGTTCATTTCATTACATTATTTATAATAAAATATGTAAATAATTTCGAACAGTTTACAGCAATGTAATTTATGAATATATTTAAAAATTTACAACTTTATTTTCATACAAATATAACAAAAAAATTCGAATTTCCCGAATAAATGAACTCATTAAAATACATTTGTAAAACATGAACATTTAACAGAAAATTATAATGTAGTCGTGCATATATTCATTCATTACATAACATCAGCAAATGTATAGTAGTCACACATATACTGAACGTAAAAATAAAAAAAAAATTATCAACAGATAACTTCAGAGAACATTATTTGGCCGCAAGTAAAATTTATGTAAACCTCATTACAAATTGGATTGCATTTTATGTCCGCAAATTTTCGAATAAAAACGGCTGAGACAACCACTCATTTAAAAAACGCTCATACACACACACACATACAGAGTCATATATATAAATAAATAAATAAATATGTATTTTATAAATTTATGTATTTATATGTGAGTGTTATAAGAAGCCTGTAGTTCGGAGTGAATAACCCGAAATAGAGATTGCTGTTTTGATTTGCTCCTGCTTGCAGGATATGCTACAAGAATAGTAAATACTGCCCGCAGAATTAATTAATTGAATTAAAGAACTGTTTAAATGAATTATAATTATAGGAGACAATTATATTCCTCTCTACAAAACTTAGATTTCATAACTATAAAATTATCCAAAAATCAAAATACATATAGGATTACCTAAGTAATCCAATACTTTAGATAAAGAGGTACACACTGATTCCCACTGAAATATACTGGGCAGATCACAGAAAACTGAGATTAAAATGAATCAAAATGGGTGTTGTAATCCTATACACACATTTATAAGTTACTTTCCTACCACTCGCATAAAATAAGGCAATTGTAATAAAGCTAAATATGAAATGATGAAAAAAAAAAAGAAATTAAATAAAAAAGTTGGAAAAATCTGAACTGTAGTGAATATAAAAGTTGAGTGAATGTACCGACTATAACAACATGCATACAGAACTAACAAACCACACAATGCAATATTTTCCAATTATATTTACTGCATATCATTTCTCGCAGGAAATACCAGTATACTATATACTACGTATGTGGATCACATATGAATGAGTTTTCCGTAGATGAATAACACACAACTTGTATAAGTGTTGGTATAATTGAGTAAAGTATGTATAGGTATGCGATTGGCGTTATGATTACAGTGGTGTGTAAAACTAATTGTTGTAATGAAATTTGTTGTTTGTGGTTTTGTTGCAAGGTTTATATGGTCGATTATTGATAACTTGACTTAACGGTGCTTCTGCAGAAAATGTTTTTTGGTACTGAATATCGAGTCATCGACATATCGATTAATATCTACATGAACAGTACTGACTTCATTAAGACTCTTCTTACAAAGTAAAATAGCGTTTTTGCGGGTCATACATTCCTGACCGCGGCACAGTGGTCCCAATTATTAATCTAGCCGGAATACGCCATAACTCGGTTTTGCATATTCATATCATATACTGGCTATGATTCATGTGCTTTGCTTTGCAGTTTCTGACTTAATTTCCATTATTCTAATATTATAGGAAGCCACGCCCACTGCTGCTAGTCAGCCCATTTTTGGCCTTAATAGTTCAGTGGATAGTAATGTTATCCGTTGCAATTTTTCATTTCTATTTTTAACAGGTTCACATTAACTCAAAATTATTTTTTCCTTTATGTGGGTCACACCCCTTTATTTTGATCCTCCTATTTTTGTTCTAATTATTTGTATTGAAAGTAAAGTTATTCTTGCACTTATAGTTTCCCAGATACACGAAGTTTAATATTTACTTGATATGAGAGGTCCCACGCCCACTATTATTGACCCGTCATCTTTTTATCAATATTCATACTCATATTCAGTGGGCGTGCCATTTTCCGCCCACTTCAAATTTCATTACAAAAAGTAAACAACTACGTCTTCCAGTTCTACTGAAAAGATTGAAATGAAAAATTTTCTTATATTTGTTATACCCTACACCATTATAGTGGGGAGGGTATTATGAGTTTGTTTTAATGCTTGTAACACCCAGGACAATATTGGTCCTATACCCACCCACTTTGTGAAATTCGGCACAAAATGTTCTAGTATCTCCATAAAAATCAGCATAACGTGATATTATATGCGTCTAAATTATACTCCCGATTTTCGTAATGATCGGTCAATATTAGCCCCTATACAAAGTTCACTTCAGAAAATGGCTTTAAGTTCAAAATTCTCTAATGAACACTAAATCCCTCTACCAAAATGTATAAAGGTAGGGCCATATTTAGCTTTGCTCTTTTTCTTTTTTTCTCAAAAAAATTTTTAAAATATTTAAGAGTTAAGGTAAAGAAATATAAATGCTTTATTATTCAAAACTATTCCACATTTTTAATATACGCACTGGTTTAGGGTATCATACGGTCGGCCATGCCCGACTGTACATTCTTACTTGTTTTACAATTAATTTATTTGTACTACTAATTGAAAAATTGCTTTTTCCGGATAGAAATTTTGGACCATCGTTCGTAGTCACCAACTCTTGGTCGCTATGATGGGGGTTTAACAAAAAAAAAAAAAAAAAAAAAAAAAAAAAAAAAAAAACATATAAATATCAGCTTTTCATTATTTAAACATCACTGTATGTAAGCGGTCATACAAATGAAGCAGTAGTTGTAGGTGTACAATGAATACATCTGGCGAAAAATAGAGCTTTATATGCATACAAAGAAATATACAAACACACATTATATCAACATAGGAAACAAAGAAATGAAAGGAAAAAAAAAATAAAATACAATTTTAAATTGACACTTATGCGACAATGTAGAAAATCCATTTTCCCTGGATAGAAGAAAAAAAATACACACACATACACCTATAAAAAATAAAATTGGTATAATACACTTCAGAAAAAAATAGTAAAACATAAAACAGAAATGTAACCAACCAGCCGTCAAGCATATTTTTAAAAAGATGCTCCCCGAACTGCCAACATACACGTGTGTAAGAAAGTGTGTGTGTATGTATGTGTGTTTATATGTAAGTGTTTAAAATACATTTAAGGTCCGAGTTCGAGTGGCTCTATGAATGGTAATTGTGACAATTTCATTTTACACACCGGTGCACAATAATTATGCCAAAGTTACCATTAGCATTGAAACTAACAATTGCAACAGGAGCTTATATGAAATGCAACCAGCTGTGTATGAAATTCTCCATTTTCCGAACAATATACAATACTACACATCCACGTCAGCCAAGCCATCTAGCCGAACCAGTCAACATGGGCTTTATATTTAACAATGCTATTATAATTCTAGCCTTTGGCTGAATGTTCTTTTTTAGTGCTTCTTTTTTTTTTTTTTTTCTTTATTGCCTCATTTTTCTCCATCTAACTTATATTTGTATATAGAATGTATTGTAGTATATTGGTATGTAATTTTGGTTATAAAGAACAAAACAAAAATTAGTACTGATGTACACAAACCTACTTACATACACAATAGTACAACAGTGCAAATGTTATACAATTGCGCTTTTCTGTATGTATTGAAATTGTTCACAGAGTCATGATGATGACGACGATGATGATGATAAATTTGTGTTTACCACTTATATTCATTAACTGAAATTGCGTACTTTGAAAAAAGCACATAAACACAGCTACTAGTTTAGAAACAGTGTAAAACTTAATATACAATTCTTAGTGTTCGGTTGAAAATATTTACGAAATTTGCGAACTTAACGTTCATTACTAATAAGTCATCTCAAAAAGACATACAATACGTATGAGTATTATTGTTAAAAAAAATAATACTTATACGTCTGTGAAACTCAATTTACATTTAGTTGTAAATTTTTGTTTGGTCAATGTTGAGTATTTAAATAAATTTTTTATGAAAGTTTCAACCTGTGTAACAAATTTCATTTCACTGTGTAACTATTCGCTCATTTTACTGCTTACAAAAACACTAATTTGCGTTTGAGTCTTCGAAACATTTGTGTGTTTGTGGTCATGTGAACATCAATAAAGTGCACCACATCACGTGGGTACGCCTTTAAGTATGCTTTTCATTTAATTGTTTCTTTTCTGTTTTAACTTGTACAATGCTTAGCCGTTCAATAGGTGCAATTCGTCAATATTAGTGAATATCTCATAATTTTTAATTTCATACTATTTGTGATATTAAGTTGACCAATTAAAGTTCTACTCTCATATAGGAAAAATATATTTCTCTTTAATGGGAAGCTTTTAAATTAAATAGCTTGAAATATGCATCGAGGTTCCACATGGGTGAATGGGTTTATCATAATATATGCAAAATGTTGTTCCGCTGTATCATTGTAATACTGTGGAGATCAGCTTGAAGGCATCAGGCTATTTATTTCATAGAGACTACGTTGAATCTTTTCTCACTGATTTAGATTTGATCGACTTCTTTGAAATCAGTCTGATTTTCACACAGTAAAGTAAATTGTTTTCGGTCATAATATGTCCAGTTTTGACAGAAACACAGAGCTGTATATTTTTCGGACATTTGGAACGGCGGCTTAAAAAGAATATGTTTCTTCTGTAACTATAGTATATAACGTTGGTTGAGTAAGGGAAGCTGTTTCTCCAGCCCAGACATTTTTATTTAAAGAAAATTTCTCTTTTCTGTGATTCGATATCTTACTGCTAAAACTAGTTTACAACGATTTTGATTATGATATAAAACCTACATATATGGATTTCTTTATTTAGGACTAGGAAGTCATATTTTTGAATTATTCATAAAGAAAGGAAATGCTAAAAGGGTTAAATTAGAAAGAAAAAAATCAATGTTAAGAGTTGATAGTTATTTTCTATTGGTCTTCCTCAAAACACTGTAGCAATGGTTTGCGGCCCACAGAAACAATATTAAATATTGGTGAATATTGTTTTAGAAATTTATTTGTTTTTAATTTAGAAACAAGTATGAATGTATAGTCGGGCATGACCGACCATATGATACCCTACACCAGTGAGTATGTTAAAATGTGGATTATTTTTTAAATAACAAAGCATTTAATATGATTTTTACCTCAATTCCGGAATATTTTTACCTATTGTTGACAAAAAAAAGAAATTCTCGACAAGAAGGCTCATATCGGGATGAGGGCAAATATGGGACTATTCTTATAAATGTTGGCAGAGGAATTTACGTCTACATCAAAGTTATTTATGTAGAATTTCATTGTGTTATTAGTGTTTATAAAAGAATTTTGACCTTCAAGTCATTTTCTGAAGGGGAGTTTGTATGAGGGCTAGGGGGCTATGAGGCTCGATGATTACATTAATCAGCAATGTCATTTAAACTTCTATAAAATTAAATTTTGCTGATTTTTTTTGACATACTGAATCATTTAACATAATTATGAGCTCAAAAGCCTTATTCAGGGGGTACGGTTGTATGATGGCTAGGCGAAATAAAGAACCGATTTCAACCATTTTAAAAGCGTTCGTCCTTGGATCGAAATAAGAATATGTGCCAAATTTCATTAAATGATCTTGAAAATTACGACCTGCAGCATGCGCACAAGATTTGCATGGACACACAGACAGATAGGCAGACGGACGGACATAGCTAAATCGACTCTGAGCCGATTGTTATACTTTAAGGAGCGCGTAGGACCAAAATTTTTTGGTGTTACAAACATCAGTACAAACGCATAATACCCTCTCCACTATAGTGGTGTAGGGTATAAAAACATGTAAAAAATGTAACGAAGTAATTCATAACTAATCAATAGGCAAGTCCATAGAATATTTAATAGACTATACAATAGGCTAGTCATTAAACTAGTCAATAAACTAGCCATTAGGCTATTGAATACAATACTTATGGATGGAAATTCTTGACAGCAATAAGTACTGAAGCAATCCAGTAACCCATAGACAAGTCTATAAGCTAACCAATATACTAGTCAATAGACTAGGTCGTAGACAAGTCAATAGACTAGTGAAGTAGTCATTATATGTATGTTAGACTAGTTATTGATTAATCAATCTATAGACAGGAGAACAGCTAATTAGCCACTCCAGTTTTATTCAAATAGGCCATTAACAAATTGGTATTCTCAATACATATATTACTCCGTAATCTATACACTAGACAATACAATTCTTCAAAGAATAAACAATAAACAGATCAATAATATTTTGCACTTTAAACAAATCGAAAAGATCGCATTATATTATAATTGTAGCCACTATAGTGGTCTAGAGTATAAATGTTAAAGAAAAACCTTCTCATAGAAATTCCTCCATTAGACATTTCAAAATTATTTCAACA
>NW_023997323.1:0-23709 GCF_015586225.1 Lucilia sericata | reverse complement strand
TTAGTTAGTTAGTTAGTTTAGTTAGTTAGTTAGTTAGTTAGTAGTTAGTTAGTTAGTTAGTTTTAGTAGTTATTAGTTAGTTAGTTAGTTAGTTAGTTAGTTAGTTAGTTAGTTAGTTAGTTTAGTTAGTTAGTTAGTTAGTTAGTTAGTTAGTTAGTTAGTTAGTTAGTTAGTTAGTTAGTTAGTTAGTTAGTTAGTTAGTTAGTTAGTTAGTTAGTTAGTTTTAGTAGTTAGTTAGTAGTTAGTAGTTAGTTAGTTAGTTAGTTAGTAGTTAGTTAGTTAGTTAGTTAGTAGTTAGTTAGTTAGTAGTTAGTAGTTAGTTAGTTAGTTAGTTAGTTAGTTAGTTAGTTAGTTAGTTAGTTAGTTAGTTAGTTAGTTAGTTAGTTAGTTAGTTAGTTAGTAGTTAGTTAGTTAGTTAGTTAGTTAGTTAGTTAGTTAGTAGTTAGTTAGTTAGTTAGTTAGTAGTAGGTAGTTAGTTGTTAGTTAGTTAGTTAGTTAGTTAGTTAGTTAGTTAGTTAGTTAGATAGTTAGTTAGTTAGTTAGTTAGTTAGTTAGTTAGTTATTAGTTAGTTAGTTAGTTAGTTAGTTAGTTTAGTAGTTAGTTAGTTAGTTAGTTAGTTAGTTAGTTAGTTAGTTAGTTAGTTAGTTAGTTAGTTAGTTAGTTAGTTAGTTAGTTAGTTAGTTAGTTAGTTAGTTAGTTAGTTAGTTAGTTAGTTAGTTAGTTAGTTAGTTAGTTAGTTAGTTAGTTAGTTAGTTAGTTAGTTAGTTAGTTAGTTAGTTAGTTAGTTAGTTAGTTAGTTAGTTAGTAGTTAGTTAGTTAGTTAGTTAGTTAGTTAGTTAGTTAGTTAGTAGTTAGTAGTTAGTTAGTTAGTTAGTTAGTTAGTTAGTTAGTTAGTTAGTTAGTTAGTTAGTTAGTTAGTTAGTTAGTTAGTTAGTTAGTTAGTTAGTTAGTTAGTAGTTAGTTAGTTAGTTAGTTAGTTAGTTAGTTAGTTAGTTAGTTAGTTAGTTAGTAGTTAGTTAGTTAGTTAGTTAGTATCCTTACCTGATATACTCTGGAATAATAGACTTTCCCACCAACCTGTCGGAAGCCCTTGATTTCTCTAAAAATCGATTCTACCTTTTATAAGTATGTAGTACCTTACTTTTTAAAAATATTGTCTCATCAGTTCCACTGTGCGTAACGCATATGACGTGAACTTACTTCATGAGATTACATAAAAAAGTTGATGGAATTAAAATGGAAAAGTGAAAGTAATCGCTACAAAGGATTTCTTCATTTAAAATGTCTTTGTTTTGCAAAATTTCATTAAATTGATCCACTGTATGACAACGACTGACAGCTACTTATTTATTATGTTGCCAGACGATCAAAACAATAATCTACATTGCAATAACCCAAGAGGCCATTATCAGGCATAATTGTGTAATAAGTGTGAGATCATAACAAAACCAAATGTCGCCAAGAAATTGTGTATAGTTTACTATTAAAATAGCAACCAAAACAGGTTCTGAGAGGATGTACCTGTCGGAAGTTCCACTTCCCCTAAATTACATGTGAACCATATGACTTATTCTATAGGTAATGTGGAAATGATATTCTATTGCAAAATACCCTCGTGTGTTGTTAGTTATTCAGACAAACTCATTCACAACAGATTTTATAGGATTTTAGACGCTCATTTTTTACAAATCAAAACTCTCTCAACACCTTTTTAATGGCGGTTATAAAAGTACAAACTACTAGACTACAATGAATTTGGCAATTATTTGTCTACAGAATAGTGAAAAAAAAGCACCAACTTTGAAATCAAAGGCGCCTCTTATAGTGTTTTGTATACAAAATATTAATTTATTTCTAAAATCAGTGATAAATTGACAAGTTGCATGTCTCACAAACCCTGCAGTAAGAAAAAAAAAATAAAATAAAACAACAAAAATAAATAAATAAACAACACATTTTGTAGACGCCACAACGAACAGATCATAGAACGGAACACAGCAAATTCAGCTGCTGCATGCAAACGAAACGTACATTAATCGCCAATTTATTTAATTTTATTTATTTTTTAGTTTTTTTTTACAACAATTGTATGAATGACTAAACAATTTTCATAGATTCTAAATATGTTTCATTATTTCTAAATCAATTTTTTATTATTGTTTCTATTTGCGATTTGTTTATTTTTTTGATTTGAAATTTAAAATAATAAAAGTGCTTCTGGCACACAACACTTGCAACAAGTTGTAGTAACACACATACACAAACATACACATTACGGCAGAATGTCTATAGTAAGTAATAAATACTCACTGGGTCATTAGGAAGAAAGAAAAACACTACAATTTCCACCGAAATTGTTTCATCTGATGAAAACATAAATTGAGAATAAAAACCATCAATTTGTTTCAAACAAACAACTTTTTTTTTCCTTTAATTATTTTCGATCATAAAAAAGCACGTTTTAATATTGAAAAATTAGAAACAAACGAACAAAATTTTGTTTCTGAGAATTGAGGCAAATAATGATTTAATAATTTTCAAAAAATCAAACAGAATGCAAAAAAAATTAAATTAAATGATAAATTTCTTTTGATATTTCATTTTACAATTGAAAAATATAGAAAAAAAAAAATAAATGAAATTGAATCATACTGGTACCTCCCTAAAAAACATAAATAAATAAATATCTAATCCAGCAAATGTTTTAGTAAATTTCCATTAAAATCAGAACATATCAGAAACAGAATTTTGAAAATATATTTCAAAAACTCTGCAGCAAAAACCAGGCAATGACTTGTACTTACTTATTTAACTCCTTATTTGTAAGCGTGAGTGTAAGTACTTATTTCCAGTGACATAGACCCCTTAAAGTAATGCGTTTAAATACCAGTGATTAAGTACTGAAAATCTTTTTAAAAACCAAAAACTTTTGTTGGGTCTCACCAAATATTCAATTATAGCGCAATAATAAACCAACAAAAAAAACTCGTCTAGAAATTAAACAGATCCACAAAAATTAGTTTATGCAAGATTTCTCTCTAATAACTACACTTTAAATCATCTTGAGATTTATGAAACATTAAAAGTGGAAACAACCGCAACATGATCAGTATCGGTAAAAGCATCTGTATTGCCATCAAAAGCAACCGATATATTGCAACAATAAAAGCCCATCAATCATAATTGTATATTTTTATACCCACCATCAAAAAAGATGAGGGGTATATTGATTTTGTCATTCCGTTTGTAACACATCGAAATATTGGTCATGTACCCACAAAAATATATATATTCTGGGTCCTCATTAAATTCTAAGACGATCTAGCCATGTCTGTCCGTCTGTCTGTTGAAAGCACGATAGAGTCCGAATGGAAAGAGCTAGAGGGTTGAAATTTCACATAAATAATTCTTATAGGTAAGGTTTGTTTGGTATTGAAAATGGGCAATATCGGTCCACGTTTTCGGATAGCCCCTATACAAGTGGCCCCTCGAAAAGCAGCTTTAACAGCCATAACTTGTTTAAAAATAGGAATATAGCGATGAAATTCGATATAAGTAAGTTTCTTATGATTCAAAATCACTATGCAAAATTTTATGAGGATCGGTCCATAATTGACCCTACTCCCCATATAAGGTCCCCTTCAGAAAATGACGTTAACGCTCATTACTGGCTTAAAAATACTAGTATATAGATGAAATTCGACATAAGTAAGTTTCGTACCAGTCAAATATAAGGTCCCCTTCAGAAAATTACTTTAACGCTTATAACTGGCCTAAATATACGAGTATATAGATGAAATTCGACATAAGTAAGTATCATGCGAGTCAAACGAGGTTTGATGGTGGGTATATAAGATTCGGCATAGCCGAATATAACACTCTTACTTGTTTTCGTATAATTCTATCAATTTATCAATTTTCTATGGGAATAGAAAATTATTATTGGAATATGTAATTGCAATTAAAAAAAAAATATTTATAAATAATTTAAAAACTAACAAAATTATAAGAACTTTTTTAAGCAGGAAGTAGTAGAATTCTACGGAGTAACAAATAAATATACGATTTAAAAAATACTTTAAAATTTTATAGACAAAAATAGTTTAGTTCATGGTCTTAAGCTCTTAATATAATAATCATACCTTTTAAAAGATTTCAAGTTTAAGTTTTAAACTTGAACTAGAATTTTTCTTAACTTTTCATAATGTTAAACAGGTTTAAGCTGATCTCTACACTAACAAATATCTGGGATCCGAAGAAAACTTAAACAAGTTAGAGTGCTATATTCGGCTGAGCCGAATCTTTAATACCCTCCACCAGCTACTTTTATATTGATACTTTTTTAATTGATCAAATATTTGTAGAAATAAGTTTTCTGATGTCTTATATAGAAAAACCGAAAGATTTAAACAGCTTAAATCAGTTACAATTGCAAGATTTATTAAACATTACAAACGCCATTTTCTTTTATATTTTTAAAGCGCCCTAAGATATGCTATAGCGATATTTAATAATTTGTGTGAAAGATTTAAGGAAATTCAAATTTTCGGGGCAGGACTTGGTATGGGAGATATGATCAATTATGGACCGATCGTAAAAATATCTTTAAGTAACATTTCTGTATATAAAAGCTATATTTCAGTCAAATTTTGTATCTATATCGTAATTCAATAATAAGTAATGTATGTTTAAGTGACTTTCGGAAGAGAACCTTGTATTGGACCGATCGCACCCACATTATGAACCGATCGTGAAAAAATCTTAAAATATAATTTTTGTATACAAAACTAATATTTGTGCAAAATTTTGTATCAATAGCTTTATTTGGTAATGAGTAATGTATGTTTAAGAGATTTTTGTAAGAGGACCTTGTATGGGAGCTATGACCAATTATGGTCCGATCGTAAACAATTCCACAGTAACATTAATGTATATAAAGACAAATTTTTGGATAAATTCTGTATCAATATCACTATTTGGTAATGAATTTTGTGCATTCAAGTGATTTTCTGTAGGTGACCTTGTATGGGAGCTATGACCAAATATGGACCGATCGTGAAAAAAATTTGAAATAACATTTCTGTGTACAAAGATAGTATTTATGAATAATTTTTTTTATGGATATCCCTATTTAGTAATAAGTTGTGTGCCTTTAAGTATTTTTCTGAAGGGGACCTTGTATGGGAGCTATGACCAATCATGGACCGAAATTTCACAGTAACGTTTCTGTATATAAGGACAATAGGCAATATTCTGGCCAAATTTCAATAATTTATTTCACTTCGTTTTTACGTGAGCGTGTTTTACACAGACAGGCAGACGGACGGACAGACGGACATAGCTAAATCGACTCAGAATTTCATAAGGACCAAGAATATATATACTTTGTTTGGTCTCAGATGAATATTTCTTGCTGTTACACACGGAATGACAAAGTTATATATACCCTCTATCACCACTCATGGCGGTGGAGGGTATAAAAAGAGTTCAAGGATACTTTTAAAAACTTTTGACAATAAACTGATCATCCATGCTAGGTACCTTGTGGGAGCTATAGGGTTAATTATGGTTCAAATTTTGGTTTCTTTAAATCGAATTTTATCGCTATATTTGTATTTTTATTGTAAGTGATAAAGTGATTTTCCAAGCGGAATAGGTTTAATTCTGGAGCGATCCTCATAAAATTTGGTGTAGAGATTTTGGTTCGTATAAAACTTATTTTAGTCAGATTCCTATATATTTTTGAGACAGTTATGAACCATAATGAGCCACTTTCTGAAGGAGGACCCTTCCTCATACAATTTTATAGAGAAATGTCTGTTCCTAAAAACCTTGTTTATGTCAAATATAGTCGTATTTTCATATACTGGTGTTATTAAGCAAGTTATGAGCGTTGATATCCATAATTTCCTGACCCTTAAATGCTGATTAATTATGATCCAATGGCCGCCTTACATTAGAATATCAATTTTAATACGATTGCTGTATTATTAACTTATTTATAACTGTTTAAGCTGTGTTAAGGAAGGCCACATGCATAGGAGGAGGTGCTAGGTGAAATGGTGGACCGATATTGGTTTCAACACCATACAAACCTTATCAATTTCAGCCATCTAGGTTGATAGTCACTCAAAGATTTCAGACCTATCTCTACATGTCTACCTTAAGGGTAAATCTGTTTAGAATGCACTGCATGAGGTGAAAGGTTGAGAACGTCTTGAAAGAGATAACTAGGGAGCTTTCAATAATATAATATAATTGAAGTCTAGGAAAAGGGTTACCTGTTAGACGGCATAAGTGTTATATCTATTTAAAATATTGTGGTTACTAGCGGTTTACAATGTTCTATTGATTCAAAAGGCAGGAAGATCGTGGAGACCGCATTATATGAGCTCTTGATATTGGCGAAGGCAAAAAGGCGTTGATAGCAAGCTCTCATGAAAATTCTTCGGAATTCTCATTCTATAGGAAAGAATTAGAGTCTAGAGTAAATTATATTTAAACATCGGTTTTTAGACCTATCCTGACTTAAAGTTGTCTGGTGGGAGGTTTTGAGAAAGAACAGTTATCAGAAGGTGCTCAATAAAGCTCAAAGGTGCACCTCTATTGAGATAACTAGTGCTATTAGTAGTATTCCACAAGCGGCCTGTACAAAGTAGGTTACCATAGAAGTAGGATCATAGAATTTCGACTACAGACTTCAGACTTCTAATGGAATTTCCAACTAGGGACGATTGGTTTGTATCTTATATAATGTTTGATGGATGTGCAGTTTTTACCGATGTGTCAAAGACGGTTCACTGCACGGTTGCCGATGTCTATATGTCTGATGCCGATACAAGATGTAATGTCTACCAAGCAGAGATCCTAGCGATCTGTAAAGCGACGGAACTGACAATTAACAATCAAAGCATTAAAGTATTAACATGTCATGGTTGTAGATTGTAGGAATTCTCTTAGGGACATTATCAAACTGTTTATTATTAGACCTTACATCCATCACCATTCAAAACTTATCAATCATTCGACACACTCATAGAGAACAACAACCGACATAATCACTCTAGGTATACGGGTGGGTTCTGGTAAGTTTCGTATCCCCTACATCCATCCCGTATCATATACACTTAACACCAACTTCTTTCAAAATCTTATTTCCACAGTCACTTCTCTGATATCTGTTGTCCAAGCAACAGGCTTTGCCGTGCATATGTATTTTAAGCAAAATTCTCTTCCCTGAAGGGACCTCTATAATAACCGGGGCAAGATAAAGTCTAAAAATCTGACTTGGTACCGGTTCCAGTGTTACCAGATTATGTGGTTCTCTGGTTCGACCACATCTGAAATCATTTCAAGTCAATCATTTTATATTTTCCTCGTGATTGCAATGATCTTTCATCAAGCAAACATATCCCCTGTGGGAATAAGTGGCATAATAATATACCGGACTATTGCTGCATATGCGAAGATGCTGAGGAATTAGAGATGGTTATGCTCTTAATTTGCCAATTTCCCATCCAGATATTTCAATCTCAGGTTGAAATGACTGCTAAATAGGACCCATAAAAAACTGAGGTCATTTGCGGGATTCAATCAATGTATTTATCAGGGAATTAGTTATCTTTTCGACAGGATTTTATAAGGAGTTTTATATTCTTTCATTTGTGAAACGATTCGGTAAAACTACCAGGTTGAGACCATCTTCGGAATCGATCTATCTTTATTCCTCTCTCCATTTTACTTATGTTTTCTATTCTTTTTATTGTTTTGTTTCTCTATCTTTAAATTTTCACACTTTACGAAGGGAATCACATTATTACATTATGGTCTTCGAGTGGAGTTGTATTTCTTCATGGTGCATATCTCTTCTTAACCTAAACCTTGCAGTTGCAGTTGGAAGAGGCCAATCAATATAATCCGCCACATTCAGATTAAAAAACATTTCGTATAATTTTAGCTCGAAATTTGTGTTAAATTCTTTATTCAATCCAATTTGAATTATATGAAAAGTTCTTTATTAAACTTTATATTTGTTAACATCGATTGAGGTCGTGACTCTAGCTACTGCCGCCTGTATGTTAATGTTTTTACCCATTATTAGGAAATATGGGGGTGTATTGATTTTGTCATATCGTTTGTAACTAAACATAGGATTTTTAGTTTTCTTTTATTGGTTCTAATTAAATTCTAAGACAATCTAGCCATGTCCACTCATCAGACGGTCCATCCCTTCGCCTATAAGTTTGTCTGGTAAAAACGAGGAGATCGAACTAAGAAATATTCTTTTGATAATCAGTCCTTATAAGTTTCCTGCGGGAAAACTGTAATGCAATTAATACGCGGATTTACAGTAATCGCTATAAAATTTTTAAGGATCGGTTCGTAATTGGTCCTATCACAATATAACTCTATTGGATAAAATTCGTTTTAAAAAATTAATTAATCTCAGTATGTATCCCCATTCGGGATAATGCAGTTCTAGAACATTTTCAATTTAACAACATTGACAAACTAAATGTCACCGTAGTTGATTTTATAGGGTAAATTAATGTCAAAATATGTATTTTTACAACAACATTTTAGTTAATATTCTTCAAAAGTAAATTCACACGCTTCGTGCTTCTTTTCAATTGTCAAAGCTCTATTGGAGTCTATCCATTTTGATCTATGTATTTGAAATTCTAATTATAGTGTATCTAATTAATATTAAAAGCAAATTATACAAGCATATCTTAGATGTAGTAAGAGCCAGTAAAAAAATAAATATATTAATGAACGTTTTTTTTTTTTATTTTTCGAAATATTTTCAGTTTTATTTTGCATTTATTAATCAAGCATTTGATTACCTTTAATAACAGTAAAATGCATAATTATATTCAGTTTAATTAAATGTTAATGCTATTTTTGCTACAATACGTTATGTTTAAGTTTTGCAGTAATAAACAGCTGAGCCTCGTTTAACAAATGATTTTAACTATAAAATGTAAGATTTTTGCCACTTGTTGTTAAATATTATGTTCAAAAATAATTTGAAACGGTTTTAAAGTGTCTCGTGCTATTTTGCTGTTCAGTTTCTCTTTCCATAATTAGGTCTGGTGTCTGTTTGTTTTCTGTCTGTGATCGTGCCAATTTGTTTATAATACATGTCACTCTAAGTGACATATTAATTTTATGCAAACGTCATTTGAATAAATATTCACTCGAATTCGTATTTTATTCGATTTTGAAGTTATACTCGTAATTGTAATCGTACTTGTGCTCATAACACACTACACTCGATGGTGCACTCTGTGCTACATTGTACGGACATTTAAAAATACAAATACAATACACGTTGTTAAAGAAAATTTATAATAATAGAAAAAACTAATTACAAATTATTTTTGCATAAATAATTTTTCCTGTAAACGTGAAAATGTCAAAAGAAATTAATTATAAACAATAAGAAAGAAATATGTACTTACATTGTTAAAATACAACAAAGAATCGGGTGAATGTGAGAGGTGATGTTGATTTTTTTCTAAATCGTATGATTTTCTTGACATTTGAATCGTTTGAACTAAAATTATTACGATTCGTCAGGTAAGGGAGTGCGCAACAGACTTGATATCTATCTAACTAACTAACTAACTAACTAACTACTAACTAACTAACTAACTACTAACTAACTAACTAACTAACTAACTAACTAACTAACTAACTAAACTAACTAACTAACTAACTAACTAACTAACTAACTAACTAACTAACTAACTAACTAACTAACTAACTAACTAACTAACTAACTAACTAACTAACTAACTAACTAACTAACTAACTAACTAACTAACTAACTAACTAACTAACTAACTAACTAACTAACTAACTAACTAACTAACTAACTAACTAACTAACTAACTAACTAACTAACTAACTAACTAACTAACTAACTAACTAACTAACTAACTAACTAACTAACTAACTAACTAACTAACTAACTAACTAACTAACTAACTAACTAACTAACTAACTAACTACTAACTAACTAACTAACTAACTAACTAACTAACTAACTAACTAACTAACTAACTAACTAACTAACTAACTAACTAACTAACTAACTAACTAACTAACTAACTAACTAACTAACTAACTAACTAACTAACTAACTAACTAACTAACTAACTAACTAACTAACTAACTAACTAACTAACTAACTAACTAACTAACTAACTAACTAACTAACTAACTAACTAACTAACTAACTAACTAACTAACTAACTAACTAACTAACTAACTAACTAACTAACTAACTAACTAACTAACTAACTAACTAACTAACTAACTAACTAACTAACTAACTAACTAACTAACTACTAACTAACTAACTAACTAACTAACTAACTAACTAACTAACTAACTAACTAACTAACTAACTAACTAACTAACTAACTAACTAACTAACTAACTAACTAACTAACTAACTAACTAACTAACTAACTAACTAACTAACTAACTAACTAACTAACTAACTAACTAACTAACTAACTAACTAACTAACTAACTAACTAACTAACTAACTAACTAACTAACTAACTAACTAACTAACTAACTAACTAACTAACTAACTAACTAACTAACTAACTAACTAACTAACTAACTAACTAACTAACTAACTAACTAACTAACTAACTAACTAACTAACTAACTAACTAACTAACTAACTAACTAACTAACTAACTAACTACTAACTAACTAACTAACTAACTAACTAACTAACTAACTAACTAACTAACTAACTAACTACTAACTAACTAACTAACTACTAACTAACTAACTAACTACTAACTAACTAACTAACTAACTAACTAACTAACTAACTACTAACTAACTAACTAACTAACTAACTAACTAACTAACTAACTAACTAACTACTACTAACTAACTAACTAACTAACTAACTAACTAACTAACTAACTAACTAACTAACTAACTAACTAACTAACTAACTAACTAACTAACTAACTAACTAACTAACTAACTAACTAACTAACTAACTAACTAACTAACTAACTAACTAACTAACTAACTAACTAACTAACTAACTAACTAACTAACTAACTAACTAACTAACTAACTAACTAACTAACTAACTAACTAACTAACTAACTAACTAACTAACTAACTACTAACTAACTAACTAACTAACTAACTAACTAACTACTAACTAACTAACTAACTAACTGATTGAAATAAAACATATTCGGTTCTTTTTCTCGGGTGGGGATGGCCCTACATATGCTGTGCATTGTGCTGGAACTAGGAAAATAGGCTGTAGGAGGAAGGAAAGAGGCTGTAAAATGAATTTTCTCTGTAATGTGATGTGCGGTTCACTGGCCAATCGACCATAATTGGGTGTGTTCTTGATGAGAGTTGTGTGTTGGGTTAAAATATAGGGGTTCGGGAATAAGTTCCCTAATTTCAGAGGAACACATTCAATTATAGAATTGACAGAACACTCCACATTGCGACGGTGCTCCAGTGAATCAATAGAGTTGGATATCATACTAATATCGAAAAGTACATTCGCCCTCTCATGTACGCGGTCGTGTAGCTCTAAAATAGACTTCAAAACTCCGGCCCATATATGAGAGTTATATTCCATTTACGATCGGATATACTATATGTAAGTGGTGTAAAAAGTAAGAAGATCAGATTCTGATTTTTTCAGGTTCTTCAGAGGTCTGTTTTTATAACCTTCACTTTCGTGATATATATAGTACAGTCGATTTGGATATGTCTCAGTTTTCAGAAGACCGTAGAAATCTGCAAGATCCGAATCTTCAATAATTGTATCAGGCATGCTTCGGAAATGTATGCTATTTAAAATCGGTCCATAACGAATATATCAGTAAAATTTCGTAACAACTCATGAAAAAATTGCCTATTTTTTCATTATTTTCTTTCATTCGTCTAGAGATTACCATGATTGAAAATTATTAGAATAGGTTCAAAATTACATACCCCCGGAATGGATTTGTTGTTAATGGGAAGACTTTGGCACACGAAGATCTCATCTTTTAACTGTTTAATATTTATTCAGAGCTTTTGTTTTCATTCTCTTAAAACGACTTGCATTGATATCGTTCTCTGATACTTTCGAAAATCGTTTCAAATTACTCACAGCTGATAGGTTCGGCGTATGATCAATAAAAAATGTTGCAATTTAAACTAAAATGCAAAAATTTTGAATGTAAATCTATTAAATGTTCATCGCTGCTGGATATTTCTTTAGAATATCAACTGACCTTTTATGCACGTACTGCAGACCATTTAAGTAAAAGTCATTAAAAACAAATCGATGAAATTTCTCCACAAGCTGGCCGAGTTATAAAAGATTTAATTGATATAAAGTGGAAATGTACAGCGAGCTAATGGACTTAAGTTGCTTTCCAGCACACAGGTCAGACAAAAAACAATATTTTCTCATTTTTAGCCATAAAAGAATGAATAATACAAACTATTCATGCAATTCTTCATGCAATAAAATTACAACTTACAATCAAACAACAACTATAATAATGAGGAAAACAATAATAAAAATATTAAAACAACTTTGAAATAAAAATAACTTTCCTTCAAGGCAATTTAAATGAAATTGAAAATGAAAATAATCTGGCAAATTTTTATGTCTTTTCCAGACAGTTAAATTAAAGAAAATAAAACAAAATGCATTTCATATCCAGCTAAACGGCGGCCATCGAAGCATCCGTCGTTCTTGTCAGTCGTCGTCGACGGCAACAAAGTTGATTCAAGATGAACATTTAAACTTGAACTACTTCAGAATGCAAACTACTCGAACTATACATTAAATAGTTTGTACTAGAAGTCCACATACAAAACAATTAGATCTAAATAGAACCACTTGTAATTAAATAGATACAATGTTTTAAACAACACCATTTCTAGATTTTTGCGGTATAATGCGCTTCGATCTGGAGTCTACTAAGTTAGGAATATAAAATACTAA
This sequence comes from Lucilia sericata, assembly GCF_015586225.1. Taxonomy (NCBI): domain Eukaryota; kingdom Metazoa; phylum Arthropoda; class Insecta; order Diptera; family Calliphoridae; genus Lucilia; species Lucilia sericata. The sequence goes on along the minus strand of NW_023997323.1, from coordinate 10,699 downwards.
GTTTGAAATATATATCATTTTAAGAAAATTGTTATTTCTCCTTTTGGACAATCAAAATTTTCCCAAAATATCATTAACAAGTAGCATCTTTGACACATGTTTTTATCATGGGAAATGGTTTAATACTTATATTGCTATAATAATATCTATTTGTATTTTTAATAGCAAAATTTGTTGATTTTGAAATATAAAATTACATACAAATTGTATAAATCAAAAGAACTTGGTAAAATAAAATAAAGCAATAATTTTAATTAATATTTATTTTTGTATCATCATCTTGAAAATGAAGATGATACTAAACATTAAACCATGCGATTTAAAATGAATTTGAAACAGTGGTAACATATAACAATATTGATATTATTTCGAAAATAAAAATAATCGAGTAAACACAAACACCAAACCAGAGATACAAGCCGATGCAAAATGATCGATGGTGGCTTATTATAGAAAATATCGGCGGCAACAAAATTGTCGGCTCAATTTAACTTTTTCTTCAGAAATTGCGTTTATTATATTGAAAAATCTCTGTATAATAGTCTGTTATATAGAAACCTGTCTCTATATAAGTTTTTTCTGCAGAAAATTGACATTTATAGTAGTTTCACTCTTTTAATATTAGCACAATATTGTGTGGCAACTCTTTTCAATTTGCCATAAGACGGCGCGGCTTGCAAAATATAACCGGCGGCCAGCCGCCGCCGATTTGAGCCATCTTGGATTGTATCTCTACTCCAGATGTGTCCGATCGCATACCGGAAACAGAAATTCTTGATAACTGTTTACCATTGATCCCAGATAGACAATAGTCATAAATCTGAACGTTAGAGATATACGAATGGTTCTAAACTGAGATGACTGTCGAAGTGCTTTACGTGAACACCTGCCTTGATGGCCTTATTTGCAACGACTCACCACAGCCCCATTGTGCCTCTTACACGCCGGTGGCAATTTACGTATATGGAATTTTCGATCCAGTATACGAGTACTTTGCTCGAGCTATCTAATATCTGACCATTGCTGCCCCATTGCTTAACTTCCGAGATGCAAAACATCACTTCCGTTTACAACCACGCAGGTGGGATGGCCTCTGTTGAGTCGGCAATAGCACCTAGACGCGTAGACGGTAGGTAGAAGTACGGATCCATCAAATAATCCGAGACTTTGTTCTAACTCATAGTGACACACTGTGGTAATTCTGCTATGAACAGAGTTTACTCTGAACATACCTGGACAAGGAAGGAAAATTCAATGGTATCACTTGTATAAGAAACCTTTAATCAATCATCATTCTCATTTATCCGACACACTCATAAGAGAACAACATACGATACATTTATTGTAGGTATACGGGTTGGCAAGGCTCGTATAACCCTACATTCATCCTGTATCATATACAATTAACACCAACTCATTTCCAACGCTTTGTTCCAAATTCACTCCTCTGTGGGGTATCTGTAGTCATAAGGCAAACAGCACCGAACTTATCCCGACTCATAGACTTCATCGTGCATCAGTCTTTTAACCGCAACTCACTTTTCTCGCGAATTTGGGTTTAAACAATAGCCACTATGTGGATCGCGAAGGAACCACAACCAACTGACCAGCCAGGACAAGTCCTACATGCAACTGGCCACCCATAGTACCAGATTATGTGCTTCTCTGGTTAGACTTAGGACTAGCTTAGGAGTGAAGTGACATCACCAGATTATAATCCCAGCACACTAGAGATACACCAAGATGAGGGTCTTTCATCAAGGAAATATGCCAAGATGGGAGGGGTAGGTTCTAAACTGAGATACATCATGGATGTAGGAATTTACTTTTAAATCCCAGAATCCGAGAGGCAAGCCGTGCGTGTAAATTGGATAGGATTGAATATGGAGTCAACACAGGTTAACATATTTTTCGACAGCCAGAAAGCAATTAGGAAGTATCAGCTGATAAGGTTTAATCTAAGAGCATAACCTAATACTCTTTCAGTGGTAAACTCTGCTTCATATGAATACCAGGCTACTAAGAGATCGGCAATGAAGGACCTCTTAAAAGCTTTTGAATGCTTCCGCAGAACGCATTGGACCAAGATTGATGGCTCTGATGGTATTGTAAGTGTACACTCAGGTAAATGGGCGAAACTATACAAAATTGAACGATCGAACTCAGACGAATGTCTAAGAAATGATATTGATAGAAAGATAGTGAAAAATTGGAACACTTTTTCTGTCATTGCCATGATTTTGCCAAAATTTGAGCCAAATATTTTGGAAGCAGTGTCATACTTGAATTGTCCAAATGTGAAATTCTAAGGGAGAACGTCCCAGAAACTGAATTTCATATTATTGGACGATAATTCCTTTCATGTTTCTACATCGTTTGATGTGGTTTAGAGGGACATTCGTGTTGAGTAAAGAGTTGATCTTGACATCTTTTAACTATTTACTATAATCGTAATAACTGCGATTAAAGTAACATCCGCTAGATCATCTTTTCCTAAAGAATTCATCTCATCGTAGTAATTTTTACACTCGAATGAGTTGCTGATGTCAACCTGGTAGTTAGTTCAGAAGCCAAAGTAAACATAGAGATGTCTAAGCTATGTTTACTTTGGCTTCTTTATACTAGTTCCTGATAAAGGATCATTAGCAGAGATTGTCAGTGGATGATCGTCATCGATCATATGCTATTCGGGCTGATCAGACTTCCACAACATTAGCATGCATTATTTCATCTTACTTTTGCCCTTTATGGGAACTGTATCTCGTGAGTTCTTTATATTTCTGTTTAATGTATCCCCTTTTAGCATCAAAGAACATCAAAAGTGAACTCCAGACTGGTTCATAAGGTTTAATCACATTGTACCAGGGAGGTAACAGGTGTAACAGTTCTGCTTTTATTTGAAGTTCTTACCAGTAAAAAACTCGCGATTAATAGAACAGTTTCTGAGCTAACAATCTTTGATTGATAAAGAATTGGTCGTTTCGGAGGAAAGATCCAATTATCGTTGAAACGTCGTCCAAGAGTAAACATTCTAGTCTAATCAGTCTTTCTATTCCTCTCATAACTCATTGTCACTGAGTACTCAATATACCCTTGGAGTTTCTAGCACCCTGGACTAAGTTGGTCCAAGTTTTTTTTGGATTTGGCATTTTCATAAAAAGAAAAAGTTTTGTAATATTTACTTCTATTGCGCCAGACAGAGACCAAGGTCCCTCTGATGAATCAGTTGCTTTCTAGATTTGAAATATATACAACCAATACTCGGATCAAAAAATCCAAATTCTTATGTCAAGCATATGAAATAGAAGCTTGAAAATGTATATGAAACAGATACTTAGTATTCACCCTTGACAAAAGAAACTTCAGCCTGTGTTCTGCATATAACTTAATCGGCGTCGAACATGAAATTCCAATGTTCGTTTCAGAAATCGGCCTCGGGGAAAATTTACTTCACATATATTGCATGTTTAAGACCATGCTCCGTGCTAGACGACTTAAGGTAACAGCCCCTCACAGAGTATGCTATAAATATCATATCGTAAAGCACCTACGTCACTACCGGACCTATTGTGCACTTATATAGAAGGTTTTTTTGAGTCAATCGTTTTTAAGAAGTAATTACAGTCCGAGGACTTATAAACTCAGTCTCTTGGACGTAACTCCTATTTAGGAGACTTCTTATTTGGGCAACCGCACAACACCGTTTCTTTTTTCCATGTGGTCGAGTGGTATACTCCTATCCAAACTTTTAAATCTGCTTCCATTGTCTCAAATGTTTTTTGCAATTGTCAGTTTAACTTCCTTCAGTTCCCGTTTACACATTCTGTAATATTGCAAACAATTTGGCAGCCAGTATTATGATCTGGAACACGATAATATATCTAGATTTCTATGTCTTTTGTTGAATATTCCCATGATACATCTGTCTCCCAACATAGAGCCATCCGTGTAGAAGCAAAGTGCCACGAGTGTCAGCTTGACCTTGATAGATAGAGATAAGAAACATTCTTTTTCGTTGGAATGAATTTCATTTCAGTTTCCGATCAAAGATTCTGATCGTCCTGTCAAAGAACCGGTGTTTAGTGCAGGCAGGAATTTAAGTCTTTGTTGTTTAAAGACATATATCGGTATCGTTGGGTTAATATTGCGCCCTTTGGTGAGGGCATCACTTTTATTTTACAGAATGTATTGGCACTACTTTTTGGAAATCTTTTCCATACAAATCCACTGTACCATTAAACCAACATATGGCTGATTTATTTACAACGATTTCATTACACTTGCAGACATGACTTTGCTGATTTAGTTTAGTTGTTGCTTTTTTTTTTTGGCCAGCTATCAATAACAACAGTATTAAAACAAACAAAGTAGTAAATAACTAATAACAATTACAATATTTCGAAAAAAAACAATTGTAAATATTGGCGAGTGTATAAATAAATGCAATTATAATAAATAAAGAAACTAATTAAATGTCTAGTTGATGTCGATGGAACCTTCTTCTAAACTAATGGCAGTTGTTTTTGTCAGTTTAAGTTTGTTGTTGTTACTGTGGTGTGAATAAAATAAATTAATGCAGCAAATAAATCACTGTGATGATGAAGGGTGTGTTGTTGTTTGATGGTTGTTTGGTGTTTTTGTGTGTGGGCGTTTGAGTTGCATTTGTTTGTGCAACATTTTTATTGTTTATTGGAATTCAATATTTTTTTATTATTGTAGACAACAAATAAATTAATTTTGGCCAGCAAAATTTTAATAATGCCCTGCTTTGGTAGAGCCCATTTAACGTTACTAATCAATTGCCTATGTTTGAGTGTCTGGTTATGTGTCCTAAAAAGTATTTTTTTTTTTGTGATTTGTTACTGTTTCTTGGATTTTGTTTACATTAAAAATCTTAACACATGTTTCTGCAATTGTTATTGTTGTTGTCGTTTTTTCAAAAGTATTACAAAACCCAACAATTTGTTGTCGTAGATTTTGTTGTCACATCTGAATACAATACATGCATGTTGCTTGTTCTTGCCTGTTGTCTGTCAGTCGCTGATGATGAGTGTGTGTGTGTTTGTTTTTTGCATTTTTGCTGTTGATTTCTGTTAAATGCCACATTCACGCCTTTGGACGATCAACAACGATTTGTTTTTTTTTTCTTTTTTTTTTTTTGTTAATGGATTCCAATTGCACTTGAAAAATAATGGTTTTGTGATGATACTGGTTTATTGACACATTTAGCACTGTCAGCAAAAATGTCTGTGCAATTTATGAAACAAGTGCATTATTTCTTATAATGTGGCATTAGTCGACTTGTAGCATCTGTCGGTTTAGAGAATTAATGATATTATTAGATGTATATCTGGAAAATTGGGCTTTTTTGCTAAATTTTCGGCGTTTTTGGGAAATATTGTAACAATATACATACATATGTAAATTGATTTAAAGGATTAGTTATGACATTTGCTAAGCTATCCGGCAACAAATGGATTGACAACCAAAAGTGGCAAAGAACGTATCAAGCTTATTTCAGATATCCTGATCTGAAGTGAGAAGTATTCCAGTAAGGGTATTCTACATTAGAGCAAACCCCTGCTGAAATCTGATGTTACACGAATGACTCTAAACTGGGAGACTAAATGGTTCCTGGGATTTACATTAAAGGCCAGAAAAAAATATTCTACCGTTTTCCAAATTACAACACTTCCTTCATTATCTGCCGATAAAGTTAAATCTAATACCGTATTTGACAATAGAGAGTGCTAACCGAATACTCTTCCAGTCGTAAAGTCTTCATCATACGCTCTTAATCCACTAATGAAACCGTCGATAGGGCAACTAAAATCCTATATAGTGACACAAACGAGAGCGGCACAAGAAGATTTCTCAGAATGAATAAGTCCGAGATGAGTATGATTTACGTATTCTTAATGAATACACTACAAAATGGGACAAACGATTTCAGAAGAATGTAGAGCATACAGAGAGGATAATAAAACTCTGGAACACTTTCTCTATTATATCCAGGCTTTCATCGAAATAATATCAGGAACCCTGAGTTTCGTAACATTGGATGATCATTATTTTTATATCAGGATTTCAATTGTCGGCTTTTGATTAAAAGTAGCACCCTGATAGCGGCGAAGATGTGTTATTCGGATCTGCTTACTTTAGCTTGAAAATTACCGATTTTCGAGCAGTTTTGTTTGAGGAAGTTCCCACTAAGTTGAGATACAGGGTGAATAAATTGGGAAGAAGAAAAAGTCGACATTTTGAAATTTTATTATTTAATTCTTTTGATGGCTTAAGTTTCAGTCTAAAAAACATATGTCTCAATTCACGACTACCTAAGTCTAAGAGCCAATTTACCAAAAATACACTTGAAGTTGGAATTAATGACGTAATGTTATGACCTCAATCCACAGCGTAGAGTTTCAAACTTTGTATTGTCCCGGTTAACGTTGTGGCTGTGGTTTAAATCCAAACTCCCAGGAAGGTAATGTTGTTTTAAAAACTGATGCACGGTGAAGTACGGTGCTGTTGCCGAGAGAAGAGATACCGCTCAGTGAAGATACTGTCAGACAATGTATTCGAAATGAGTTAGTGTCAAGTGTGAGTGAGTGTGCGGAGGTTTTTCTTAATGAATGTGTCCGATAAATGAGAAGTGATATGTAAGTGATACCCTAGAATTTTCCTTCCTTGTCAGGGTATGTTTAGGACTTATTATGTTTATATCAAACTTCTCACATTGTGTTCTCTGGGTGGATTCGTATTTCGATCTACCGGTTACGTCTCCAGGTGCTGTTGGTGAATCAACGGAGACTATCCCATCTGCGTGGTTGTTAACGTAAGTGATATTGCAACTGGAAAGTTACACAACGGGGCTGTAATGGACAAGAGATTAGATAGCTCTAGTACGTAAGAAAAGTTCTTGCACATTGACCGTTGAAACCATGTACACAAATTACCACCTGTTTATAAGAATCACAAAGGACGGTGTTGAGTCATCTAGCACCAAAACCATGTACACAAATTACCACCTGCTTATAAGAATCACAAAGGGCGGAGTTGAGTCATCTAGCAGTTGACTCATTCTCATTTATCCGACACCTTCATTAAGAAAAACCTCCACAAACTCACACGCAGGATGCGATCTGTCCTCTCGGCAAAAGCACCGTACTTCACCGTGCATTAGTTTTTGAACCAACATTATCTTCCCGCGAGTTTTCATTTAAACCAAATACCTCTTAAGTAACCGAGAGAGGACAAAGTCCGAAACTCTCTGGTTCGACTCCAGATTAAATCATTCCAAGGAAAGACTGAAGATACATTTAACACCATTAGTTTATAGTGCCGACAGACTAGAGAAACTGATAGCACCTCTTTTCCCCCGGATTGTAATCACGTTAAAAACCAGAACTTATTTGTTCATTTTCTACAGTGTAAAAACGCAGGTGTTCATGTAAAGCACTTTTGTCTGACTAGTTCATTACTCTTTGATGAAACTCTAAGACCCTCAGAGTTTGGACTATAGGCGATATATTAAAACCAAGATGCAATTACTTATTCCATCCTGATTAAAACTATTAGGATATATTTTTAATAGAGAAGTACCTGAGTAGTGTACCGACAATGTCATTCAGGGTTGTTACCACTGTTATAGAGATCAACAACCTTTCCAGTGTTTTCAATAAGCCTAATACTACATTTTCAATATATCCAGCTTTCGAAATGAATATAACTTCAAATCTACTATATCAATGATCAACTAATAATGAAATTAACCTTTCTCAATATCTCGCCTCAGGCTTTCTGACTATCTCAAGTATCTGTAAACGGTTCTGGATTACTTGGGAAATACTTATATTAATAGTTTCCACGCAAGTTAAATTTGAGATATAAGCTCAAGATACACACCTGATAATATATGACGAACTTTTTTACCTGCTGACATTCATCAAATGATGTGAGTTTTAAACCTATCAGATATAGAGTGCATTATTATAATGTTCAATGCAAATAACTTTAATTTGTTGTCAAACGATGATTAAATTTTTAATTGGTGTTTAAAATTACATTTCTGGAAATTTGCGGATATGAAGAAGAAAAAAAGTAAAGAATTGGTGGGAATAATACTGATTCAGAAATACAATTTAAGAATGTTTTTTTTTTTTCGTGTAACATTAGTAAGTGTTAAAATTCATTGAATGAAAAAGAGCATAGAATTTTGAAATAAAAAAGAAAGAGCATAATACATTAACCCACACTTTTATAGGAATTATAAAAGCTAATAAGAGACTGCTATATGCATAAAAGTATTGTATAGAAAAGATTTTTCAAGAATAGTTTTGATAGGAACATAACATTTTGCTGTCAACTGATATCTACTATCTTAACCAGATTTTCTTCAAACAGAAGTGATTGTATTGAATTATTCTCAATGATTGCAAAATTAATTTTATATCTAAAGGACTCTCTAGTGTTAATGCAACCGATTCAAACACACTTTAACATTTCAGAGAAAAAAAACGTCGAAAAATTAATCAAAACTAAATGAAGATTTCAAAACTAAACATCAATGTGTTCTACAGCACATCAAGAATCATTACTTCAGCGTCAATCATGGTAATTATAGAATATTTTCATTAAATAATAAAAACCAACCAAGATACCCGATGAACTACTCATGCTGCTCAAAATAAACATCTCAATAACTATGAAACTAAACACAATTAATTTTTAAACATTATTGAATTGTTCATACAAATAAAGTAACAGACAGACATTCAGACCCAACGACCGATCAACAGACAGACTTATAAGAAACATATTGAACCATTAACTGACATAAGAGCAAGCTAGAAGAAGATATAAAAAAATCAAAATATATAAATGTCTAAAAACCAAAAACTGAGGAGCTAGAGAAGAAGTTACCCTAACCATATATGCTTTTGTGATGAACAACAAATTAGTCATGTCCAAATTAATGGAAACACATACAAATTGTACAATTTAATTTTTTCTCATTTTGCACTTCAAACCCAAGAAATCGACAGTTGTGTCGAGTGTTGTATATCTCTCAGCCACATAAATAAAATTGTTATAACTGCAAAGAAAAAAAATATTGAATTAATTACTTTAATAGAATCCACATACTCATAGATGAACAACAAATAAAATTTTTGAAAAAAAAAAATAATAATGAAAAAAAGCATAGAATTGAAAGAGACAAGAATGTTTATGGAAGCGTTTAAATAGTGCACATGTCACGGTTAATAAAATTCAATAAAAAACGTCTACAAAAAAAACTAAAATAATATAAAAAAAAATCGCACCCGCACAATCTAAACCACAATCGAGAAAAATGTTAAGTTCAAATGGAAACAATAAATTGTTTGAATGTGTATAGATTTTTAACTGGAGGCGACTAATTGAATTTTGAATACCCTATATCGTTGAGAATTCATAACTCCTTCTCAAAGTTGCACTATTTGAATTTACCAATGTTAGCGGCTTTCGGAATAAAGTTTTTTCGTGTCCTGCATGCTCAGCAACCCAACAAGACGGATTCTGAGTAAATTTTGATACAGAAATCTTAAAATATTCCTTTTCCCTTGCTCAGTCGTTCATAAGGTTTTTTGGTACTATGTTAGTATAGGGGCTACATGAAATCCCAACAACCATCATGTCATTCATAAATGGATAGCCTGGAATCAGATTACATTCCCACTGATTGGATAAATGATATAGCCTGAAAGATAAACTGATTACTCGGGTTTATCATTATCATTTATGCTCTTTAGCTCCTATTTTAATGGGGCAGAAGAGTGGTTCAAAGGGTCAATCTGGCAGAGACTAAATTTGTATTTTCTGCCAGAAGATATAATCCCATTATTTGACTCTAAGCCATCGTGGAAACGTAACGCTGAAGCCTAATAAGTTAGACGTGCCTTAAGTTGACTTAACTTCTTGCAAATAAACCTTCGGAAAGGGATATGGTTTTAAATAATGTATATATTGACCAATAATTCACTGGTCCGGTGGAAGGCTGGGGAATCCAAACTACATCTGTCGATTTTATAGAAGATACTAAGGCTGGCTTGTATTGCTATTGCAGTCGCTATGAGCACAATAACTCAGATTAGTCTAGAAGGCGGAGGTGGTGGGTTCGATTCCCAGCTGAGGCCCTGGTTATGGAGCGTACAACAGGCCCGATAGAGGCCTAGGTGGTATATCTTCCGATTGTATATAAATCCCTCTTTCAAACTAACTAAGTAACTAACAAACAAACAACAAACAAACTAACTAACTAACTAACTAACTACTAACTAACTAACTAACTAACTACTAACTAACTAACTACTAACTAACTAACTAACTAACTAACTAACTAACTAACTAACTAACTAACTAACTAACTAACCTAACTAACTAACTAACTACTACTAACTAACTAACTACTAACTAACTAACTAACTAACTAACTAACTAACACTAACTAACTAACTAACTACTAACTAACTAACTAACTACTAACTAACTAACTAACTAACTAACTAACTAACTAACTACTAACTAACTAACTAACTAACTAACTACTACTACTACTAACTAACTAACTAACTAACTACTAACTAACTAACTAACTAACTACTAACTAACTAACTAACTACTAACTAACTAACTAACTAACTAACTAACTAACTAACTA
>NW_023997322.1:0-23881 GCF_015586225.1 Lucilia sericata | reverse complement strand
ACACAGACAGACGGACATAGCTAAATCGAATCAGAAAGGAATTCTGGGCAGATTGGTATACTTGAAGGTAGATGTAGGACCAATATTTAGTTGGGTGTTACAAACATCAGTACAAACGCATAATACCTCCCCTCTATAACGGTGTAGGGTATAATTATAGCTAAATATCAGAAAATAAATTTTTGGCGAAATTGCGAAATTCTTGATAACGGAGGCCTTGTAGCCCATTGCGATACCCTTAGAATTGCCATTCCCTTATGTTGAGAGAAAGGTTCCCTCCCTAATTTTGTTGACTACTTGCTTCTTGCGTTCTCCGTGAAAACCAGCCGGTGTTTCCAAAAAACCGATCATGTTTACTAGTGACGCATCTCTGAGACAATTCAGATCATGGAAAAGAGCTCAACCAAGATAAAGTAGTTTGTGCTCTTGTAAGGCTGGGCAGTCACATAGAAGGTTCCACTTCTTCTTCGTACAAACACCTTCTACAGTAGCTATTATGTGGGTAGCCCATACGTTCCGAGTTCTTACTAAGAGACAAGGGAGTCCTAGACCTAACCGTTGTCAAAGCCAGAACAATCTCGATATTCTACAAGTGGTGAGGTTGACCATCTGAGTTCCGTCTCACTCAAAGCCCAGACATCTATCAATTTTGATAGGGTCACCAGGGGAGTGTGAATATCCCTTTGCGCAAGGGTTAAGTCTAGGGACGACCCTTTGGTTGCGCATTCATCAGATTTTCATTTCCCCGGATGCCCTCATGTCCTGGAACTTATATCAACTCAACGTGATATTGTGTCAGTTGTGCCAATGATTGAATAGAATTGATAAGACATTGGAGTTAAGAGCCTTGATTGATGAAAACCTGTTCAAGTATATATGTATGTATAGTCGAATTGTGGTGATTTTGTTCTCGGATTCTTCTCGCTGTATAGATGGCATATCTGCCTCTGCCTGAAGGACCGTGCAGGTGTGAGGTAGTCGAAGAAACAGTAGAAGATTCAATTTTACGGAGAAAATTCCCGATATATTGAGATCACGGTCGCCCCTTAGGACAGTGTTCGCGACCCAATCATCCTTTGTCGGTATTCTGGTCTTGAATGACCTATTAAAATTCAGTGTCAATAGTACGTAGTCCGTTTCCTGTCCCATGATTGGCCTACCTATCTTTTGTAGGATCATGCCTTTGTCCGTTCGACTGTTTTAATCGTAGAGCAGATTTAGTAGAAATACATTTGATATATATATATCAAAGGGAGGTATATTTAGCATCGTCTCTAGACTAGCCAGAGGGTGGAGCTGAAACAGCCAGTGATTGCAAGACATGCTAATCTTTGTACCTTGTTTAGAATACAGAAGTAAGTCTTGGTATCCGCCGCTCTATACCAAACAAGATCTCCGTAGGTAAAAATAGGTCTTATAACCGCGGTGTACATCCAGTACACAATGTATGGTTTAAGACCCCATCTTTCCCAAAGGTTTTCTTTCATACATAAGTATGTAGAACGTCTTCTTCAATCAACTGTCAGCGTAACGTTTCCACGTGAGCTTAGAGTCTAAAATTACGCCAAGATATTTGGCTTCGCTTGAGATATTCAGAAGATCAAACCAAAACAATATCAAATCTTCTGTTAAATAATAAACTTTATACAACTCGGTCCTGAATTAGCAACAAAAGCTTATTGCCAGCATTCTCAAACGTATTTATCACATAAAGCTAAAGCTATTTATTTAATTACGAACTCGGCAGGTTATTTAACTTTGTCTCCTCTATTTACATTTATGGCGCAGTTGGTTAAAAAAAATTGGCCGTAAATTAAGAATCTGACATACTCGTGTTTGCCAAGAATACTATATGCTTATAAAACCCCAATCATATGTACATATATGAAACAAGTTAACTCACGCTCTCTGGCTGTCAATTGTTATTCAATATTTAATTTATTTATTTTTAATACTTAATTAATAAACACTTTTCACGCCTATCAAATAAATATATCAATATAATTAAATTCTAAAACCAACTCAACTAAACAATGATATTTTAATTAAAATTTATTGAAACAAAACAAAAAAACCCCTTTCCTAAAGATCTTTCAACACTAAGCGCTTATTAAGATAATAACAATCAATATTATCATTTGTAATTAAAAACCATCTTTAAAATTACCACCATCTGGTGTGAAGAAAAAAAAACAACAAATTTCTTTTAGGGGAAACTAATATGAGGTCTGCAAACATACTTCTCGCTTAAAATTGAATATATTCTCACATATTCTTTGTTCTACATGATTGGTAACGTTTTACACGTTAAGTGGGTTAATTAAAAATTTATCAGAAATGAAATTAGTTCGATTACAAAATATGTATGTGTATGTATGTATGTTTGTGAGCATTTATGCCGCTTGGCTGCACAACTCAGTCGCAATGCAGTTAGTGTTGCGCATACGATTCATAACAATTCAATTTAATTCAAAATGCATTAATTTTTATTTTAATCTAAGTTATATATGTTAATTGTCTACGTATAGTTATGTTAGTATGTTTGTCAATAGAAAAAATAAGTATAAAACAGTCCAACAAATTTTTAATCTAGAAATACTTTTTAAATGGTTTAAACATCTCTTGTATTTATTGAGATATCGGTCATTGAAGTTTTTTTTTTTGTAAAATAAAGGCAATATTGATGTAGCTTAATATATCTCGAAGAGGTATAAAGATATAACAGAGCTTAAATCTTTATTTTAAAGTCGACAAATTTGACTTCCAGATGATATCGGCCATTGTAGTATTTGCCATAAAATAAAAGCATTATTGATTTAGGTTCAAATATCTCTATCTATATTTAGATGAGATATGTATATCTCCCGGGGGCATGTTACCTTGAAGGCCCTTCTTATCTTGGTGGCTTTTCGGGTTATGTTTCAGTTACCTAGTTAGAAACTAGGAGCGCTACAAACCAAAGGATATATTAATAAAATATTAGATTTGAGCTGATAATGAAAAGATTTTGTATGATTTTGATCTCCGATGTACTATCGGATATGTGTATTTGAAAGATGAGAGGGATTGTAAGTGTTTTTTTGAATAATGACGGATATAGAGAACGAAGAACTGTTAATACCTTAATCTTCAATTTATCGGCAATAATCCTTCATGGTTGAGTGTGTTGGAGTTTACAACAGAGGTTAAGTGGTTAAGGAAAGTACTGGGGGAGTCTTTTGATGATGAGAATGCCTATGGGATTGAGCATTCCCCAAGTTAGTTAGGTAGTTAGTTAGTTGGTTAGTTAGTTAGTTGGTTAGTTAGTTAGTTAGTTAGGTAGTTAGTTAGTTAGGTAGTTGGTTAGTTAGTTAGTTAGTTAGTTAGTTAGTTAGTTAGTTAGTTAGTTAGTTAGTTAGTTAGTTAGTTAGTTAGTTAGTTAGTTAGTTAGTTAGTTAGTTAGTTAGTTAGTTAGTTAGTTAGTTAGTTAGTTAGTTAGTTAGTTAGTTAGTTAGTTAGTTAGTTAGTTAGTTAGTTAGTAGTTAGTTAGTTAGTTAGTTAGTTAGTTAGTTAGTTAGTTAGTTAGTTAGTTAGTTAGTTAGTTAGTTAGTTAGTTAGTTAGTTAGTTAGTAGTTTGTTTGTTTGTTTGTTTGTTTGTTTGTTTGTTAAACTAAAGTTTCTTCATGCTGCTTCATGCTGCAAAAACTAGAGTTTTTGATTATTTAAAAATTCAGATTCGGATTAAGCGGAGTTTTTGTCCTTGGGTTTCGACTTTTTTTCAAACTTTGTTGACCAATCATCATCATATTTATATCGAGTTTCGTGACGATACCAGTATTTAGAAGTGAATTATGGACGTTCAAGAGGTCTTTGTACCCCCTAGAAAGACGAAATTGAAAATCAAGACTTTTCAAAATTTGTTTCAAATTAGAAAAATTTTTTAACAAAAAAAATTTAAATTCAGCACCATGAAAAAATAACACATTTATGTTTTTTATTTTTTTTTTATTTTTATTTAATTTTTTTTTATAGTTCATATTAAATTTCATGTCATTTAAAATCTGTCAAAATGGCAATCATTTGTTTATCATCTTTTTGACATATTGGTAATGTAACCCATTGAGGTAAAAAGAAAAACATTTGAAAAGATGAATGAATAATAAAAAACATGTATTTTTTTGTGGTTTGGTTAAATTAATTTGATATATATATTTAATATGATTTGCATATAAAATGATTTTTACATATTTCTAAATAACATAACTGACATGTCAACTAGCTGTCAAATTTGACATATTTATATTTTATAAAAAAAAACATTCGGCATTTTAATTTGATTTAATTTATAAAATGTTTAAACAATTTGCATTAAACTGCAGTTGAATACAAAAATTTCATAATTAATTAAATAAGGCATTTGCTTAGAGTTTTGGCAGCTGTCGAAATAAAAGAAAACTAGGCAACTAGACAAAATTTAAATATTTTTCATATTTCAAAGATAAAATCGCTATTGTTTTTTTATAATTAAATTTTAAAGAAAAACATATACCATTAATAAATATTCACGATCATAAAATTTTGATGAATTTTTTACTTGGTATCCTTGAAATAATTTTTTTTATTGTTGTTGTGTTTTATTTGTTTCTCTTTTTTTAACAAAAGTGTCATTTAATTTATTGCAATTTAATTTTAAATATTTTTTATTCATTTGTGTTTTATTTTATTTGTAGATCAATGAAAACGAGTTAAGTGCAATAATCGTTTGTAGGCCATTCTTAAACGAAAAAAAAGTAAGACACACTATATGAACCTGTATTGTATAGAGAAAAATCAGCTAAAAAAAATTCCACCAACTGTAAAAAAAAAGCCTGAGTTAGAACTTATGACTCTGGTTAAAAACTCCTCTTACATATAAAACCACTTTATAAAAGTGTTAAGAAAATGCCAATATTCTGAATGAGATTTTTTTTGTCACCAACAAAATCGTAGTAATAATAACCAAGAAAAACTATTGAAACGTAGCTTTGGAAAGCTTGAAGCTGGGTAAATGTGGTCCAAAAACTAAATAATAAGTTTGTAGTAGAAACAGCTAAGATGAAACCAGATTTAGTTGTTTGTAAAAATTCGTTGTTGTTTTTGTTGTCTACAACGTATAGTATGCTAAACATAAATTAAAACAAAAACACTAGAGTTTGTTTTTTTACCGAAATCAAACGAGTCAACCAGACAAACAAACAAACAAATAAACTGAAAGACAGCCACTGAGGGAACGAGCGTGCGAGTGAGTTGGAGTCACAGCTACAAAAACCACAATAATAATATTAATAACACAAGCAACAGCAACAACAGTAATAGTGGCAGCAGCAGCAGCAGAAAACAAGGTGAGGAGAGGAGACAAGTGTACGAAGTAGAAGTGACCTACAAAGACAGGTTTATGATTTTACTTCGCATTTGCTAAAGCACAGACTAAAGACAGCAAAGAACCACTTTGCTAGACCCAGTTGAGACAAACAACAATAACTGGAAGAAACCGACAATAACAACAGAAAACCAGTCAGCCCAGCTTTAAAATAAGCAGCGTCAAGAGACGTCAGAGCTGGCAACATATTGTGGTAAACAAACCAACAACGTAAAATGGCAACCACAACATTTACAACTATGATACCTACCCCTCAGCCGAAAAAACCGGGACCTCCCGTACCCCCCAGACCACAACAATCAAGTTTATTAAAAACACAACAACGTGATGTATCATCATCACAATCAACATCTTCAACAGCGGCAGCTACAACAGCAAAATCGCAACATTTAATGAGCAAAGTAGGTCTAGAACAACCACAGATTCTTAAAAAACCCATAATAGCAAATGCCAGCAACACCAACACGACAACAGCAACAGCCAATTCTACTTCAGTTACAACAAGTGGCGGTCGCACGGTTATCTACAAATCACCATCATTGAATTTACAAAAACGCCAAGACGAACGTGAGAAACGTAATGAAGCCAGTACACAGACAGCAACAACTGCCATTACCCGAACAACATCGGCAGCGGCTGCAACAACAGCAGCAGCCAACAAAGCTAAATTAGCAAATGGCACGCAGGCACCTAAACCACCGTTAAAATTAAGAAAAGCTCCCGATGTGCCCACAAATTTTAAACCACGCATAACAGCACCTCAACCGGAAGTTAAAGAAACTGATACAAAATCCAACAACAAAAACACTAACACCAACAACAGCCAAGACAACAATATAGTTATTGTTCAATCAGCTCAGGGTGTAGTTACTTTAAATCGCCACCACTCTATGGGTGCTGCTTCGCCTCAAAATAAACCCTCCGCTTTGGCAAAAGATACACGTCTCAGCTTGGGCAAGGCCGATTTCGAAAGAGTGGGTAAGATACAAGTGCAACAATTACAGCCCACTTCCCAACCTCTGCCAAAACCACGTAAAATTGTTAAAGTTCCCGTAGCAACTTTAGATGTGGACGATACCAGTTCCTCCAACACCAACACATCATCTTCTACTTCTTCAAACACTCTACACGTGAATCTCTTTAAACGCTCTAAAACTTCTATAGAAAATTTTACCTCACGTTCGAATATTACCACAGTGAATACCAATACCACGGGCAGCTATTTAAGTGGCAAAACAGTGGAAATCAAAAATAATCTTAAAAATGCCGCCGAACGTTTGTTCTCGGAAATAATGGTGAATCAGCAGAAACAAAATGCTTTGGAATCCAATTTAGCCACCAATACCATTATAACGAAACATGAAAGGGCCATACAGCATCAGGCGGAGCCTATGAAACTGAATAATGCAAATAATGTAACAGTGGTGACCACCTCCAAGGATTATGCGCTTAACAATGACAATAATAATTGTACGCGCATAAATATCACGACCACTGCAGCAGCAGCAGCAGCTGCGAATAATCAAAATACTAACAAATTGTCGGCGGCCGGCAATGTCAGACAAGTGGTATCGGCTTTTAATTCTCCAGAGAAAAAATCGGCTGCATTTCATGAAATGCTAATTTCTGAACTGGCTGCCATGCGCACTAGATCATGTTCTATGGAAAATTTGCAAACAACACAACAACAACAACAATTGTTGCAACCACAGTCGCCTCTGTCGGTTAAAGAATCCGCAACAATTGACAAACAATTTCAAAATTACAAACAATTTAAAACTCTGGAGAATCAATTGAAAGGCAACAACAATAAGCTACAACAAGACCAACAGCTACAACAACAAGATCAACAACAACAACGTTCAACACCACAACAAAAATCCAAACAACATCATCATCACAAACTTCCTGCTAATGATGATGACATTGATGCCGATAATATTGAAGATGCCGATGGTGATGTTGAAGAGGAACTTAAGAAATCTTTAAAAGTTATAACCGCCCAAAATTCACCACGCAAACGTACACCTTCAGGCTGTTCTTCCGACTCCTCGCCCTATGGCACTGAACGTTCTGCACGCATACGCACCTCCGATTGGATTGAGGTGGGCGATAATGGCAAGCAAGTAACGCTCACCAGTTGTCATATTAGTTTGGAGGATTCTGGTTTAGAGGATGAAGAGCGTATGGATGAAATGTCTTCGTCGGGTGTGGGTGATTCGTGGGATAGTGTTAAGGAAGCTGAACAGCATCAGCAGCAACAACAGCAGATTCAGTTGCAGCAACAGGCTAAGAGAAGCCGTAATGTTAAGAGGTAAGTGTGAGAAAAATTACATTTTTTATAATTGATAATTTAAGGGAAGGAAAATTTATCGAGAATTTTCTATAGAAAGAAAATTTATCGAGAATTTTCTATAGAAAGAAAATTTTTGAAAATTTTCTATAGAAAGAAAACTTATCGAAAATTTTCTATAGAAAGAAAATTTATTGAACATTTTCTATAGAAAGAAAATTTATTGAACATTATCTATAGAAAGAAAATTTATCGAAATTTTCTATATAGAAGGAAAATTTATCAAAAATATTCTATATAGAAAGAAAATTTATCGAAAATTTATCGAAAATTTTCTATATAGAAAGAAAATTTATCGAAAATTTTCTATATAGAAAGAAAATTTATCGAAAATTTTCTATATAGAAAGACAATTTATCGAAAATTTTCTATACAGAAAGAAAATTTATCGAAAATTTTCTATACAGAAAGAAAATTTATCGAAAATTTTCTATATAGAAAGAAAATTTATCGAAAATTTTCTATATAGAAAGAAATTTTTCGAAAATTTTCTATATAGAAAGAAATTTATCGAAAATTTTCTATATAGAAAGAAAATTTATCGAAAAATTTCTATATAGGAAGAAAATTTATCGAAAATTTTCTATATAGAAAGAAAATTTATCGAAAATTTTCTATATAGAAAGAAAATTTATCGAAAATTTTCTATATAGAAAGAAAATTTATCGACAATTTTCTATATAGAAAGAAAATTTATCGAAAATTTTCTATAGAAAGAAAATTTATCGAAAATTTTCTATAGAAAGAAAGTTTATCGACAATTTCTATAGAAAGAAAATTTATCGGAAATTTTCTATAGAAAGAAAATTTATCGAAATTTTCTATAGAAAGAAAATTTATCGAAAATTTTCTATAGAAAGAAAATTTATCGAAAATTTTCTATAGAAAGAAAATTTATCGAAAATTTTCTATAGAAAGAAAATTTATCGAAAATTTTCTATAGAAAGAAAATTTATCGAAAATTTTCTATAGAAAGAAAATTTATCGAAAATTTTCTATAGAAAGAAAATTTATCGAAAATTTTCTATAGAAAGAAAATTTATCGAAAATTTTCTATAGAAAGAAAATTTATCGAAATTTTCTATAGAAAGAAAATTTATCGAAAATTTTCTATAGAAAGAAAATTTATCGAAAATTTTCTATAGAAAGAAAATTTATCGAAAATTTTCTATAGAAAGAAAATTTATCGAAAATTTTCTATAGAAAGAAAATTTATCGAAAATTTTCTATAGAAAGAAAATTTATCGAAAATTTTCTATAGAAAGAAAATTTATCGAAAATTGTCTATAGAAAGAAAATTTATCGAAAATTTTCTATAGAAAGAAAATTTATCGAAAATTTTCTATAGAAAGAAAATTTATCGAAAATTTTCTATAGAAAGAAAATTTATCGAAAATTTCTATAGAAAGAAAATTTATCGAAAATCTTCTATAGAAGGAAAATTTATGGAAAATCTTCTATAGAAAGAAAATTTATCAAAAATTTTCTATAGAAGGAAAATTTATCGAAAATTTTCTATAGAAAGAAAATTTATCGAAAATCTTCTATAGAAAGAAAATTTATCGAAAATCTTCTATAGAAAGAAAATTTATCGAAAATCTTCTATAGAAAGAAAATTTATCGAAAATCTTCTATAGAAAGAAAATTTATCGAAAATCTTCTATAGAAAGAAAATTTATCGAAAATCTTCTATAGAAAGAAAATTTATCGAAAATTTTCTATAGAAAGAAAATTTATAGAAAATCTTCTATAGAAAGAAAATTTATCGAAAATCTTCTATAGAAAGAAAATTTATCGAAAATCTTCTATAGAAAGAAAATTTATCGAAAATCTTCTATTGAAAGAAAATTTATCGAAAATTTTCTATAGAAGGAAAATTTATGGAAAATTATCTATAAAAAGAAAATTTATGCAAAATTTTCTATAAAAAGAAAATTTATTGAAAATTTTCTATAAAAAGAACATTTATGGAAAATTTTCTATAAATAGACAATATTTTAGGAGTTCAGTTCGAAAATCTATTAATCAGCTTAAACCAAATATTTCCCTTTTTTTCAACTTCATGAAATACGCATTAGAAATACCCACTCACACACACACAAAAGACCAACAAATGCATTTGTTTATTTTTCCTACTTTTTCACATGACATTCATATTCCAATTAAAATATTTTAGATTAAAATAAATTCTCATTGCGAGTATAATGTGGGCGTGCGATAAGTTTTGAATGTAAAAATCAAGTATTTATTGCAAAAAAAAGGCAGAAATATTGTCATTTGCTTGTCAACAAAAGAAAATTGCTATTGCTGCAGTAATTAAAAAAATAGCAATCGCTTAAAAATACATTCAAAATGAAACAAAGAAACTTAAAAGAAAAAACAAAAACAAACATCTGATTTGAAGTTAGATGCGAGATACTACATGGCACCACTTTAGACGTAGCCGATCTAAACACAATGTAGTAAATAGTACGATAGAGTAAATTACATATCGTTAACTGAAACTGAAAATGCAAAAAATTTTGAAAATTAAAGGGAAAAATGACAATTTGTTACCAATATGTTCCTATAAGTTGTTCAGATCATGAAATTTTGCAGCAACTTTTGGTGCAACTATGAAAATTTCCTTTACCATTCCCCTTAACATTTCAACTAACCATATTCCCACTATATTATTATTATTATTAAACTTTGAAAACTAAAATAAAAAACTTTAATGAAAATAAAAAAAGTTGACATGCTTCGCATTCCAAGTATGGATAATTATTGTAGTTACAATCCAGCTTTGGAGGTAGTTTGGCAAAATTGTGTGCAACGAGCACAAGTGTATTTGAGTAAATTTACAAAAAAAATAAAAAAAAAATTGTGTAAGTTTGTGACTTTTGTTATGATTTGTAGTCTTTTTGAAAAAAATTTCAAATATTAACTATCCGTTAGTCAAAGAATATTCAGAATTCAAATTATTTCACTTGCTGTGTAGTTTTAACCGTTTGAAGTGTAAGATTGAAAGAAAAAATTAATTTGCAAATTAAAAGAAAAATTTTAATATTTTAGTGTATTAACACGAAGGAGTAAAGATTCGAATAAGTTAATTTCTCCAACACTACAGAATTTTAGAGAGTGATTATTATACCCTACACCACTATAGTGGGGAGGGTATTATGCATTTGTGCTGATGTTTGTAACGCCCAAAAATATTGGTCCTACATCCACCTTAAAGTAGAGAATCACTTTCTGAGTCGATTTAACTATGTCCGTCTATCTGTCCGTCCGTCTGTGTGTCCATGTAAACCTTGTGTGCACTTTACAGGTCACAATTTGCAAGATAATTTTATGAATTTTGGTACATACTCTAGTTTTGATCCAAGGTCCATAACCATAACTATTGAAAATAGTTAAAATCAATCCATTATTTCGCATAGCCCCCATACATGATACTGCTGATTTTCTGTAATGATTGGGCCTCATTTGACCCTATCCCCCATAAAAAGCCCCCTTTAGAAAATGACTTTATCACGATGGTTTTGTTATTATTGGAAAATAACAGCGAACTAGCGCCATGTAAAGTTTTAGAATTTGTTTTTTACAATAATTGAAGAATAAGTTATCATTCCCCACCTTTTTTAGGAAATAAATCTATGTATACATGGTTGTCAGATCTTACAACGTTGGCAAAAATTGGCAAAGTACTGACAATGAAAAGTTGTTGTCAAACGAGTAAATTGTCAGTTCAGACAGTTGTAAGAAAACCTTATAATTTCATTGCCAGACAATTTTCAGACAATAAATTTGTCTGTTTCACTGTCACTTTACACTGTTGTCAGTTTGTTGTATGGCAAAAGTTGCCAGATCTTATTTTATTATGCTGCATATGTTCTTTTAATACACCATATTGCCAATAGAAAATTTCACAATGGTTCGGGTGACAGATGCATAAAATTCGATGATTGTTAAATGCCTGACAATATTATTGTTTTACAATATACTGGCAATACTTTTTCTGACGTGGCAAGACAAAAATTGTGTGTTCGAACTGTTGACATTTTCTGAACATTTTTCCGGCATCGTTGTAAGATCTGATAACCGTGTATACATAGCATTAAACAGTTTCTGAAAATGTTTCTGCCAACGTTGTAAGATCTGACAAAGATCTGAATACATAGCTTAACAACTTATTATATTAAAAGATGTTTTAAAAACCACTACCCTTAAGTAACCGTTAGTCACTTACAACTATAATTATTCTTTCTTTTGCAACACTAATGTATCTACATAATGCCTTTTTATGGTTACAGACGACAGCGAGTCTTTTTTTACATTTTTGTTTGAAAAGAAACAAGTAAGAAAGTATAGTCGGGCGTGGCCGACCATATGATACCCTACACCAGTTATGAATATTAAATGTGATTTATTTTTCATAATTAAGCATTTATCTTCAATATTCCCTTGTTCCGATACATTTAAGCAATTTATGGATGAAAAACTAATTTTCTGAAAGAGGCTTTATATGGGGGCTAGGGGCAAATATGGACCAAGCCTGGTAAAATTTTTTCAATATATTTATATTTACATAATATTCTATTGGGCTGAATTTCATCGCGATATTTGTGTTTATAAGTTAATTTGGGACATTAAAGTAATTTTCTGAAGGGGACTTTGTATGGGAGCTAGGGTCAAATGGGGCCCGATCTTTATGAAATTTGGCAGGGTCATCAAGACTTCAATAAAAATTAGTTGTGCCGTATTTTATCGATATATCTGTATATTTAGCATAATTATGAGCTCAGAAGCCCTTTTCGGGGGGTTCTGTTCTATGGGTGCTAGGTGAAATAATGGACCGATTTTAACCATTTTCAATAGGCTTCGTCCTTGGGCCAAATCAAACGTACGTGCCAAATTTCATCCAATTATCTTGAAAATTGCGACCTGTACCTTGCGCACAAGGTTTACATGGACAGCCAGCCAGCCAGCCAGCCAGACGGACGGACGGACGGACATAGCTTAATCGACTCAGAAAACAATTCTAAGCCGATTGGTATACTTTAAGGTGGGTCTAGGACGAATATTTTTGTATGTTACAAACATCAGCACAAATCCAATATACCCTCCCCACTAAAGTGGTGTAGGGTATAAAAAGAAATAATTTCGCGGTTTGTTTGTAATTTGCAGTTGGGTTTTGAATTGCAAAGCGAATAAAAAAAACAACAACGAAAAATTATATGCAAATTATTGCATATGAATAATAAAGACAATATTATTATTATTATTTCAAAAGAAAAAAAGAGTAAGACAAACAAAATTCTAAAATAAAAGTAATACAAGATAAATAACAAATACAATTTTCTCGGTACTTAAAAAATAATTTCAGTTACATTAAAAGTTTCTTAGGAATATGACATAAATATGCCATAAATTTAAAGGAAAATAATTAGAAAAATAATTGTTTAATATAAAAAATAAGTGAATTATAAAATGTAAATAATTGTTTAAAATCGTATGCCAAAAATGTAAGTACATATTGAGAAATTTAATGAAAGTATTAAAAAGTATGTATGTAGATGTTTAGAATTATTTATTTTTATCAATTATGGAAATACAACAATAAACTTGTATCGTAATTTCCAATTTTGTGAAATTTTTTAATATGACTCATATGCTAAGGTTTGGATAGCAAAATTTATTTGTTTATTAAAATACAGAGTGTTTGAAAATTAGCGTAGAAAAAGAGTGAGAAAATTCAAAATCGTGTAGAAATTTTTGGAATTGAATGTTATTTGTGTAATAGCTGAGCCGGATCTGTTCATCGACTCGGAAAACGATTCTAAGCCGATTTGTATTCTTTAAGGTGGGTAGAAGACAAATACTTCCACAGAGAAAGTAATTTAAATGTAACAAATTTCAGATTCATTTCTTAGTTTAAAAGCTGGATGCATTTTACATCAGATTCGAAGAAACAAAACTAGATCGTTATCGGACCTGTTATGCACTCTTTTACCTGACTATCTGATAAATAAGACTCAAATACTACTAACTAACATACCGGAGACACCCCAGATCGGGATATACTAAGATATTATATATTCCTATCATATGAAAATGTTTCATATAAATATTGGGGGGGAAAATGGGCGTGGCCTCTGTCATATACAATAATAATACAAAAACTGGCAAAACTTAAATTCGTATACATATCAGGAAAACATGCGGACTAATGATGATAACATCAGTTTAAAGATACTTGGATCTTACTTTGACGAATGCCTGACAGTGGCAATGAAAGGGCTCCAGAGTTTCAGTGTCCTCTCCATATGCTCTACATTTGTCTGAATCCGCACTACCAATTTTGTATAGATGTGTGCCAATCAGAATACGTAACATCATACTAACTTTAGACTTGCTCATTTCTTACAATCCAGATTCTTAGATTTAATTCTATAACCTGATATCGCCCTAATTGCCTTCTGGCTGTCGGTAAATATATTAAGTCCTGTGGGCGCCATATTTATTCTAATTCAATTCCTTTATTGCTCGGACTTCTGCCTGGAAGCTTGTCTTATGATTAGGTAAACGATAGTATATTTCTGTTTCTGGGTCTTCAATATAGAACCCCAGGCCCACTTTGTCCCCCAATTTACAGCCATCCTACTGATATTTGCTCTAATGTTCCGCTTGACCAAGATATTCTATCTGGGATCAGCGTTTTAAAGTTTCCGACATATTCTGTATCTGGTATGCGATCAGGCACGTCCGAGGATTGTGTATAACCTTCTAATGTAACCAGTATATATTAATGAGGTGTCCTATAACCGCATTTTGCCAGTTTGCCTAAAGTAAAGATCCGTAAAGATCTTAAATATGTTTCAATGGGTGGAATATCTGGCAACGTTTCCAGAGCCTTTGTTGAAGTAGTATATATGGCACCACTTAGCATGTACGCTGAACTCCCTGTAGTTTGATATTACACTTTTGGTCCAAAGCAGTCCAAAAAAAATATTTAAAAATTGCTTGACATTTGATTTAGTTCATTTCAGACCGCGATTAGCTCCATATGACGGAATTTTTAAGAATCATTTCGAAAATATTGCAGATTTCTTTGGAACATATTATACAAATATCAATATTCTTAATCTCTGGTAGGGAATTAAACTCCTTTTCAAAATAATTATTTTTTTTTGCATTAAGTACATTAACCACATATCATTGGAGAGTTATTCCTACAAAAAAGTGGTCCTCGGTACACCATATGCTTCTACAAAACCGATCAATTATATTATATTATAGACTAAATATTGATCCCCTTAAAGCACCCTTAAATGAAACACCCATTATCTGCTGTAAAATACAAGTAGAATTATTATTCTTTCAATTAATTTAATTATACATATTTGCAAAATTTATTTTCGTGCTTATTATTCATTATTTTATTTGCACATTCGTATCTCAGATTGTATAGAAATATCTTTCATAATATTATTGTAGACAGATAGCAGTAATTCGTATAACGAGTAAACAATTTATATTGGTGTCTCATCACATAAAGAAATAATTATTTGTTGAAAGGTTTTATTTGAAATTTTAACTAATAATTGTGTAATTTTTTCCGCTTATTTTTCAAGTCTGGCAGGGCTGTAATAACTTGTAAAAGAAAATTTAGAAATATTTCCTTTAACTAATTTCTAACATCATCAAATAAAAAGCTTTTTTGTTTATTAAAATTAAAGTTGTTAATATGATGACATAAGTGATTCAGTTAAGTAAAAATTTAATCAACAATAATTTTCATTTTTGAGTGATTTTCGTACATCTACAATATAGAATTTTAGAAATATATTAATGAAATATATTTTATTTAGGCTCTAGTTTGTGGGTTCTTCAAAATATATTTTATCTTGATTTTACTTCATGAGCCCCTGGTTGTTCACTCCAGCTTAATATTATTTGAAAAATCTTTAGTTTTTGTTATAAAGTAAATATATATGCAAGTATCTGATGATGATTAAGTAGCGTCTAAACATTTATAAATTATTTTAGAATTAAATTGTAATTGTTATTGAAGCTTAATTAATACTAAATGAATAAATAAACAGTTTTTCGCTTATTTGATTTTTTTATACGTTAAATCCAACAAGGCGCTCATATAACTAGTTCTTAATTAAGATTTTTTTCGAATAAAAAAATAAAATAAAACCAATAGCAAATGTGATGATAAGTATGAAATGACCATCAAATAAAATAAATTATATGTAAATGTATATTTTGTAGCATAACCCAACAAACCTTAAGACAAACGATTTGAAAACAATTTCACAATGGTTTCTCAAACCGAAACAATTTAATTAATTTGCAACTTGTGTTAAATATTGTGAGGAGAGCTTTTCTTATAACTTTTATGTTTGCTGGTTTATAACTTTGAAAGATTGCAAATATTATAAAAAGTATAATAAATGTGATATAGTGTAAATAAAATGTAAAAAAATATATTAATTAATATTATAAAAAACAATTAAATATTTATTACAAACGGTAATTAATTGAAGGAACTTTGGCATTAAATTTATCTGCAGAAATAAATGTCAATAATAAATCATGGTAGAAACTGTGGGGATTTTCTAACGAAAAAAGTTTAATTACAGTTAATTGCAGCATTTTTTTTAAATACGTCTAAAATTAAAGATTCATGATCAATGGCCAATTGAAAGTTTCACTGGAAATGAAATCGGATTCGAAATATTCGAGAAAGCTAATTTTGACTACATTTCAAATTGTCAACATTAGCTTTAATGTTATTATTTTGTTTTTAAATTTCAATATCCAAATTCTCAGCATAAATGGTTGAGATGAGTAAAACTCTCAAGAAGCTATATTTTTTAAAAATTTTCTGAACATTCTTTTGATAATGGCTCGCAAAACTACCTTTAGTACATTATGAGGGGCATATAAATTCTAAACTAATCCAAAAAATTCTGAGATGGACCAAAAAAAAAAAAAAATAGCAAAAAATTTTTCAAATATTTTTGCCTCTCAAATCCCCTAAAATCATTTTGTGGACCAAACATACTCCAGCAAAATATTAAAAATTTTTCCCATAATCAGCTTGAAAATACGCAATTTTTGAGATCCATTTCGAAAAATTACAAAAAATTTATTTTAATAGTAGTGAGATCAAGATTTTTAATCACTACTAGAGTTAGTTAGTTAGTTAGTTAGTTAGTTAGTTAGTCAGTTAGTTAGTTAGTTAGTTAGTTAGTAGTAGTTAGTTAGTTAGTTAGTTAGTTAGTTAGTAGTAGTTAGTTAGTTAGTTAGTTAGTTAGTTAGTAGTAGTTAGTTAGTTAGTAGTTAGTAGTTAGTTTAGTTAGTTAGTTAGTTAGTTAGTTAGTTAGTTAGTTAGTAGTTAGTTAGTTAGTTAGTTAGTAGTTAGTTAGTTAGTAGTTAGTTAGTTAGTTAGTTAGTTAGTTAGTTAGTTAGTAGTTAGTTAGTTAGTAGTTAGTTAGTAGTTAGTTAGTTAGTTAGTTAGTTAGTTAGTTAGTTAGTTAGTTAGTTAGTTAGTTAGTTAGTTAGTTAGTTAGTTAGTTAGTTAGTTAGTTAGTTAGTAGTAGTTAGTTAGTAGTAGTTAGTTAGTTAGTAGTTAGTTAGTTAGTTAGTTAGTTAGTTAGTTAGTTAGTTAGTTAGTTAGTTAGTTAGTTAGTTAGTTAGTTAGTTAGTAGTTAGTTCGTAGTTAGTTAGTTAGTAGTTAGTTAGTTAGTTAGTTAGTTAGTTAGTTAGTTAGTTAGTTAGTTAGTTAGTTAGTTAGTTAGTAGTTAGTTAGTTAGTTAGTTAGTTAGTTAGTTAGTTAGTTAGTAGTTAGGTTAGTTAGTTAGTTAGTTAGTAGTTAGTTAGTTAGTTAGTTAGTTAGTTAGTTAGTTAGTTAGTTAGTTAGTTAGTTAGTAGTTAGTAGTTAGTTAGTAGTTAGTTAGTTAGTTAGTTAGTAGTTAGTTAGTTAGTTAGTTAGTTAGTTAGTTAGTTAGTTAGTTAGTAGTTAGTTAGTTAGTTAGTAGTAGTTAGTTAGGTTAGTTAGTTAGTTAGTTAGTTAGTTAGTTAGTTAGTAGTTAGTTAGTTTAGTAGTTAGTTAGTTAGTTAGTTAGTTAGTTAGTAGTTAGTTAGTTAGTTAGTTAGTAGTTAGTAGTTAGTTAGTTAGTTAGTTAGTTAGTAGTTCGTTAGTTAGTTAGTTAGTTAGTTAGTTAGTTAGTTAGTTAGTTAGTTAGTTCGTTAGTTAGTTAGTTAGTTAGTTAGTTAGTTAGTTAGTAGTTAGTTAGTTAGTAGTTAGTTAGTTAGTTAGTTAGTTAGTTAGTTAGTTAGTTAGTTAGTTAGTTAGTTAGTTAGTTAGTTAGTTAGTTAGTTAGTTAGTTAGTTAGTTAGTTAGTTAGTTAGTTAGTTAGTTAGTTAGTTAGTTAGTTAGTTAGTTAGTTAGTTAGTTAGTTAGTTAGTAGTTAGTTAGTTAGTTAGTTAGTTAGTTAGTTAGTTAGTTAGTTAGTTAGTTAGTTAGTTAGTAGTTAGTTAGTTAGTTAGTTAGTTAGTTAGTTAGTTAGTTAGTTAGTTAGTTAGTTAGTTAGTTAGTTAGTTAGTTAGTTAGTTAGTTAGTTAGTTAGTTAGTTAGTTAGTTAGTTAGTTAGTTAGGTGCCACCCTAATGTACATAAAACGCTTTAAACTCAACATTGAACACAAAAGCATAAAACTGCAAAATATTAATAAATAGCAACAATAAAAAATACAACAGAACTAAAAACCATAACACTCCAATAGATTCATAGACATAAGCAAACTAGTTCAAAATACTCTTAAATAATATAATAATGTTAGAAAATAATTATAATAAAAAAAAACCAAAATTATATACAGTAATCTAAAGCGGAAATTGATTATTGAAATTTTGATATTGAAGTTTTAAGTTTAGTTAACAGTTTATCAATAGATCGCCAGTAAGTACGAACGTGCAAATAAATTATCTTTATTAGATTTCAAATCAATAGCATTGGTATCATATATTTCAAACTTCACAAAATAACAATTATTTTTTTTTTCTCTGAAAAAAAAAATTACCAACAATTAGTTGCGGCTTTAGTAACACATTGAATTGTATTGTATTTTGCACATACATATGTATGTGTATCTCTTCTATTTCCTTTTGGTTTTCTTTAGACTATTTTTTATTGTAGCAAAAAGTGGCATTTTTACTAACCTTTTTCTATGAAATCAAGGTAAAAAATATATGTATCTTATGTTAGTTGTATTAACAATTAATTAATTTCGTTATTTTTTATTATTATTTTGTTAATAAAAAAAAAAAATAAATTAAAAATATATCAAGGTTGTAATTTTTTTTTTTGAAATTAAACCAGATCATTGTGATGTGATCGGCATATAAAATGGGTTTTAAAAAAGACAAGTTTTTCTTTTTTTTATTATTAAATAGTGAGCAGAAAGGTGTGCAATTAGTGTTGTTTCTCTGAAATCCTGTTGAAGTGTTTATTTTTTTAATTTTAACAAACTTTAATAAAAAGTAGTTTTTTTTAATTCTTTATTTTTGTAAAAAAATGTGAAATGTTTGAAAAAATTTAAATTAAACTTTTTAAAAATTCTCAAATTTAAATACAATTTCTCAATCTCAGATAAGAGGTGCTGTTAAGCTTATGTTTTGAACAAGGACCCAGTAGTTATCTGTCAAAATTAATGGCTTAAAAACTTAATATTTTGTTAAATTAAGAAAAAAATTTTATGTGATTTTATTACTAAATATTTTTCAACAAATTATGTTCATTCATAAACAATTGTTTATGTAATATAAGACAATATAATGATAATTGAGGAATACATAGTTGTAATTTTACATGTGGTACATGCGAACATAAAAATATAACCCAATAAACCTAAGTAGTATGTATAATACAGGGAACCAACAGCAAAACAACAATTACAAGTGTATATAGAAAAATTTGTAACAAAAATAACAAACAACTTTACACAATCGAATAACAATAAAATAATAAAAGAAAAAAAACAACCTCAACAACTTTACACTGTAATTGGGTTTATATTTAAAGCAGTTATGGGCAAACAATAACTATAAATGTTTTTCTAAAGATCTGCACAAAATATTTAATTCGCATTGTAGAGCTTAGAGATCTTCTAATTATATTAGAATTGTTGTAAAAACTTTTTAAATGTATAGCCTAGGTACATGTTCATAAAATTCGAAAAAGTGCCCATCACTGCTTGATTGTATTGTAGCATTTGTTGTGCTTTATTTGTTATGTATTTGGTCTGTTATTGTGTTCATTTTCTGTGGTTTGTTGTGCTACAATTCTTTTTCTTCTGCTTTAATTTAATAATCGTATGAATATGAATGTAACAACAATAAAAACAACGTTATAAATTGGATTATAGTTTATGTCAATCTTTGCAATATTAATTACACATACTAAGACAAACAATTATATCTATATTTTTTACAACAGATAAAAGTGCATATAACCCTACAGATCGGGGTGATTATAACGACTGTTTGACTTGTTTGATATATAGGTATTCAACATCATATCTGGGTGCCTATTAGGTCCTATGTATTATGGACTTTAAAGGGTTGGAAAATTATATTGTGGAAATTACAAACGGAATGACAAACTTATATGTATATACCCTTCTCACGAAGATAAAGGGTATAAAAATATATTACGTAATAGCGTAAATTTTCTTTCAAAAAGCAAACGGACGGAACGGAACAATATAGATATAAGCAAAAATCCGAGACAACCTCTGATAATTTCATAAAAAAAGAAATTTTTCATGCTTTGATAAATAAACAACAACAACAACACTGCTTATTCATTGCGTTGTGTATGGGCAGATCAACAGTTGAGGGCGTGGTCTCTCAAAATATTGAAATAATGGATGTTCTATTAGAGTCTACGAAAAATTAGAACACTGAACATAAAATAGATGTATTATTTATTATCATTGAATTGTCAATAAATATGTCACGCCCATTTAACAGATTTTGCCCATTTTTTTGTATTATCCTTCATGTAGTCTATAAACCTGCATTCCTGTTCCATTTCGAAACGGCTTGGCAAAAGCGAGTTATTAATTGTTAACTTTATCATAATTTCATTTTATTGAAGAACTCTACGATACATTGACACCCTGTAAAACTACCGGGAAATTTTTCTATTTTCATATGGGACTACAATTACAAACTCATAAATATGTTTATATAAATCTTTTTGGATTAATGATGATGATCCAATTGCAATTTCTACGTTCAGATGATGTCTATTACAGTTGGCTTTGTATTAGACTAAGTATTAGTAATAGTTGTGTGTTGTTATTATTATTGCAAATAGCAGTACATTTGTACATGAGTAATTTGTTGTTAATAAATATGAACAGTTACGCTCTCATCCGTATGTCCGTCTCAAGTTAACTTGAGTTCAGTGTAATTAAACTGCACGTTAAATACATCGAGACATAGAAAAAAAGTGCGCGCGTGAATTGAAAACTTGAGAAAGAAATATGGACGCAAGTGTGTCAGTGGCGTTTGTGAAGAGAGGATGAAAATGGAATTGATCTTAATATTAAAGATGTTTTACCAAATATCAAAGAACTCTGTACATTTTTAGACCCCAAACCATTATAATGGGAAAAGAATTTGTTGGTTGAAATTGGTTCATGAAATAGTTAAAATTTGAGTAATCGAAACTAGAAATATGGTCCTATATAAAGAAAGTCCCCTTTTGAAAATGACTTTAAAGTTTATAATTGACTTTTAACTGTTTACACAGCGACTAATCCCTTAACTTTTCAAAACCTCTATATAAGACTAAAAAAATCACAAGGTATTACAGACTACAGATTTTAACTTGTTTACGATTTCAAATTTAAACTTCATATTAATTATCTCAAATTTGTTAAATACGAAGTATTTATGCAATTTGTATTAGATTTTATCATGGTATTTTGTGATACATCATTATTAAACATTAAAGAAATAATGCCGAT
Organism: Lucilia sericata; assembly: GCF_015586225.1. Classification (NCBI taxonomy): domain Eukaryota; kingdom Metazoa; phylum Arthropoda; class Insecta; order Diptera; family Calliphoridae; genus Lucilia; species Lucilia sericata. The sequence continues at coordinate 2,098 of NW_023997322.1, read as the reverse complement.
ATTTAAAATTGACATTTCTTAAAACAAATTATATATAAATCATATTTTTTGACACTAATTGTAAGACATTTGAAATTCGTGTCTGCTATACATAATTCAACTCATTCCTAGTTAATACACTAATACTTAAATTGAAAACACCTTTATGTTAATTATAAAAAAATGTAAGATATCAACTTTGATTAATTTTTCATTTTGACAACTTCCTTGTAAATACCGAACTAACTTAAACACGAACAATGTTTTAGTGTGATTACAAAGTTAGAGTAGAGAAATAGAAAAAATGTTTCATATTTGCCACACTTCAATCATATTAGCTTTGTTCCAGAACTTTTCTGGTAAAGAGAATTAATGAATTTTCTCTTCGTACTTATAAAAAGTACGGGAACAGAAAAAACAAAATTTCTCTTTCAATAAATTTGTATTGAAGTTTATTCATAAAAATTTCTATTGAAATTAAAATAAAATTGAAAACCTACAATCACACATACTTTTTTTATGAAAACAAATCAAAAATATCAAACATTTTTTGTTTTCAATGTATTTTTTTAAACAAATAATTTATTTGACAATTTTTTTTTCTATTTGCCAGGAAAAAATTTTCTGGCTAAAACCTGCAAGTTCTGGCAAAGAGAAAATAATTTTAATTGCTCAAATTTGTTCTCTTTTACAATTTCTGGTAAAAACCTGCTAACTTGACAAGTAAAGGAACAAAGCTATTACATTTACCCAACAAAATATGATTGATTAATGAATTAATTAATTGAGTGAACAAACTGAAGTTTATATCAAAAGATACCTACAACGTTTCTTAATTAGTATAATGTTTGTTTTTAATGTTTTCTTTATTTTTTTATCTTAAAAGAAATGATAAAGTTGTAGTTATGTGAGGTGTTATAAATGTAAGTGGATCAGGGGGGTAATGATAATACAAAATAATTCACTACATGGTCAATTACAATTACTTGTAATGTGTAATTGAGAAATAACCAATTACAATTATTTGTAATTGTAATTGAAGTTTTTCCAATTACAATTACTTGTTATGTGTAATTGACCAATGACCAATTACAATTATTTGTAATTGCAATTTAGGTATTACTAATTACAAAATTACATGTAATTTTAAGGAACAAAATTTACAATTACAAGTAATTGTAGCTGGAAATTCTTCAATTACAATTAAAAGATGGCAAAACTTCATTTCAATTACAAGTAATTGTAATAGGCGAAAATTCAATTATAATTACAAATAATTGTAATTGGATAAACTTCAATTACAAGTAATTGGAATTGTTGAATCTTCAATTACTATTACTTCAAATGTAATTGTCTCATTCCACTCGTCAAAATCACAATATCAAAATATAGGTCACAGACCCATAAAGTATAAGTTGCTGAAGTTCTAAAACCATCTGTCAAGTTGCAAGTTTGCTCTCTTTTAAGGTCTGTAGTATTATCTGTTGATAAAGTGTGGTTGTTTCGAGGATGAGGCCACGAGGCAGCGGAGCAAGCGAGAGAGCGAGCGAGCGAGCGAGCGAGCGAGCGAGCGAGCGAGCGAGGGAGCGAGCGAGCGAGCGAGCGAGCGAGCGAGCGAGCGAGCGAGCGAGCGAGCGAGCGAGCGAGCGAGAGAGCGAGCGAGCGAGCGAGCGAGCGAGCGAGCGAGCGAGCGAGCGAGCGAGCGAGCGAGCGAGCGAGCGAGCGAGAGAGCGAGCGAGCGAGCGAGCGAGCGAGCGAGCGAGCGAGCGAGCGAGAGAGCGAGCGAGCGAGCGAGCGAGCGAGCGAGCGAGCGAGCGAGCGAGGAGCGAGCGAGCGAGCGAGAGAGCGAGCGAGGAGCGAGCGAGCGAGCGAGCGAGCGAGCAGCGAGCGACGACGAGCGAGCGAGCGAGAGAGCGAGCGAGCGAGCGAGCGAGCGAGCGAGCGAGCGAGCGAGAGCGAGCGAGCGAGCGAGAGCGAGCGAGCGAGCGATCGAGCGAGGAGCGAGCGAGCGAGCGAGCAGCAGCTAGCGAGCGAGCGAGCGAGCGAGCGAGCGAGCGAGCGAGCGAGCGAGCGAGCGAGCTATCGATCTATCTATCTATCTATCTATCTATCGATATCT
>NW_023997321.1:0-23592 GCF_015586225.1 Lucilia sericata | reverse complement strand
ACAAGGGTTGCAGAGTCTTTTGGTGGTGACAATGGTAACACAGGATATAATAAATGTTGGTAGTTTAAAATTGTCTACGCTAAAATTATTATTAAAAAAATTTCTTTGATGGTAATTTTTTCTCAAATTATGATGATAAAGCAGAAGGGTATTTGATTCTTTGATTTTGAAGAGTTCCAATAGCTTAGCAGTTGGCGACATTAATTTATAATTTCGACGATTTAATAAAATGTAATAATCATAACATTTTTAAATGAGATTAGAGGGTACTTATCGTACATTTAGAAAATTGCCAATAATAAAAGTTATTTACAAATTTTATATTGTTACTGTTTACCTAGAGAAAGCCTTTCAAATATTAAGTTGATTGAAACAATGTTAAAAAACGTTTAAACATATAGTTTGTAAATTTGTTACTATATTTTTTGTTAACTTTCCATTTTATGTTTATTTTAATAACATTCTCTGCTACAAAATGGAAAAACCTTAAAAACTCTTAATAACTGTAATGTTAAAAGCACTTTTCGAAGACCAAAGCTGTTTTCCAGCTTTCATTCAAAAAGCGTGTAACGTGTAATTTCCATTTCTCTCTTCTTTAACGTTAAAACACTGCTGACTGTCTCTACTAAAGTTAAGGAAATAAATTTTACAACCCTCACTTGATTCTGTACTAACGACAAGTAGATGGTGCTAAGAAATGTTAACTTCTTATACGAATCCATCAATTAAGCCGAGGACTTTGTTTCTACACACAGTGGCAAATCTGGTTTGAACAGAGTTTTCCCTAAACATACCTGGACAAGGAAGAAAAAATCATTTAACTCAGCACACTTCTCACTTCAACGAACACACTCAATAGAGAACAACATCAGACACACTCACTTTAGTTGTACGAACGGGTGAGATCGGTATACTCATACATTCATGCTGTACCATATACACTTAACACCAACTCATTTTCAACGCTTAGTCCCACAGTCAGACAATCCTCTGTGAGGCACCGAACTTATCCCGAATTGTAGATTTTACCGTGCATCAGTCCTTTAACCGACAATTTATTTTCCCGTGATTTTGGACCTTAGCCACTATTGTGGATGCCGAAGGAACTTGAACCAACTGAAAAACCAGGACAAGTCCTGCGGGTAATTGACCGCCCGTAGTACCAGATTATGTAGTTCTCATTTCAAATCATTCCTAGGAAAGGCCGAGGATGCCATCACCAGTTTATTGTCCCGGCAGTCTAGAGGTCGAGTTAGTTAGTTAGTTAGTTAGTTAGTTAGTTTAGTTTAGTTAGTTTAGTTAGTTAGTTAGTTAGTTAGTTAGTTAGTTAGTTAGTTAGTTAGTTAGTTAGTTAGTTAGTTAGTTAGTTAGTTAGTTAGTTAGTAGTAGTTAGTTAGTTAGTAGTTAGTTAGTTAGTTAGTAGTTAGTTAGTTAGTTAGTTAGTTAGTTAGTTAGTTAGTTAGTTAGTTAGTTAGTTAGTTAGTTCGTGTAGTTAGTTAGTTAGTTAGTTAGTTAGTTAGTTAGTTAGTTAGTAGTTAGTTAGTTAGTTAGTTAGTTAGTTAGTTAGTTAGTTAGTTAGTTAGTTAGTTAGTTAGTTAGTTAGTTAGTTAGTTAGTTAGTTAGTTAGTTAGTTAGTTAGTTAGTTAGTTAGTTAGTTAGTTAGTTAGTTAGTTAGTTAGTTAGTTAGTTAGTTAGTTAGTTAGTTAGTTAGTTAGTTAGTTAGTTAGTTAGTTAGTTAGTAGTTAGTTAGTTTAGTTAGGTTAGTTAGTTAGTTAGTAGTTAGTTAGTTAGTAGTTAGTTAGTTAGTTAGTTAGTTAGTTAGTTAGTTAGTTAGTTAGTTAGTTAGTTAGTTAGTTAGTAGTTAGTTAGTTAGTTAGTTAGTTAGTTAGTTAGTTAGTAGTTAGTTAGTTAGTTAGTTAGTTAGTTAGTTATTAGTTAGTTAGTTAGTTAGTTTAGTTAGTTAGTTAGTTAGTTAGTTAGTTAGTTAGTTAGTTAGTTAGTTAGTTAGTTAGTGTAGTTAGTTAGTTAGTTTTAGTTAGTTAGTTAGTTAGTTAGTTAGTTAGTTAGTTAGTTAGTTAGTTAGTTAGTAGTTAGTTAGTTAGTTAGTTAGTTAGTTAGTTAGTTAGTTAGTTAGTTAGTTAGTTAGTAGTTAGTTAGTTAGTTAGTTAGTTAGTTAGTAGTTAGTTAGTTAGTTAGTTAGTTAGTTAGTTAGTTAGTTAGTTAGTTAGTTAGTAGTTAGTTAGTTAGTAGTTAGTTAGTTAGTAGTTAGTAGTTAGTTAGTTCGTTAGTTAGTTAGTAGTTAGTTAGTTAGTTAGTTAGTTTAGTTATTTAGTAGTTAGTTAATTAGTTAATTAACTAGGGAATTGAACACACTCATTCTTTATTCTCGATTTGATTTCAAAAACTCCGTAACTTCACATAACCTCCAGTCCAGAAATGACAGACTTCCACATATATTTCATAATTATTCTTGTTTTTCCTTTCAAATTTACTTCTACAATTATAAGGAGCTCAAACTTAAATCCTTCAACTTCAACCCTTCCTCCCATTCAAATAACACAAAGAAAAACTTAAAACACTTCACGATACTTGAAACAAAAACAAAAAAACCTCCACATACAAGTGCAACTTGATATAGTTGTACTATTTAAAATAATAAAACCAAACTGTTAATGACAAGTAAAAGTTTAGACAAAACCCTAGTCCTTTAAAACAAACAAGTAGACAAACTTAAACACTTCAGAAATTGAGTAAAGTAAAAAACAATTCTATAAGAACAATAGTAGAGGTCATAACATGCAACTTCAAAAATAATTATAGAGTTGTTTCCTTTAAAAGAAATAAAATTTGTAAAAAGAAATGCACACAAAAATTTAAAGACAACCCACAGAAATTTTTTAGAAAAAAAAAATAACTAAAGAAAATAACATTTAAATGTTTATGACATTAAGAATACGTTTGTTAAAGTTTTCTATTGCAGATAAAAGATAAACAGTAAAAGCTAAAAGAAAGGCCAAATTGAGAAGTAACGGCTTTTCACCACAAACATCATGAAGCTCAGCAGAAGCTTGAAACTTACAATGAAAAACGAACAACATTTTTCACTAACATGATAACTTACACTAGTGCATTTTCAATTGGAACTTTTAAACCCGATTAAAAATGAATTCTCTTCTTGGTGGTCCCTGATTTTGATGTAACACCATTTGATAACAAATTTATTCCAATACTTATCGAAACATTCTTTAGTTATTTGAATCTCTCATAATACTTTCCACAATTTCGGCTTTAATATTGTAACTTTTTCTATGCAGCCTCAGACGTTTTTTCATCTTATAATACAGCACCGATTTGCGGGGAATATCCACTATAAAGAAATAGGCAAATTCTACCAGACTAATTAAAGAACAGCCAATACATAAGCCAGCCAAACCTCCAAAACTCGCTGTAATAATATTTATAAAAATTAAGCAACAATATCATTAAACAGATATATTCTTACTAACCCATTAAATCCGTCCAAGTATATAGGACTGTAGTTAAAAATACCACTATAAATTCCTGCTGATAGAATAGAGACAAATCTATATAACTGTTATTAAACTCCACTTCCATATTACTCATATAAGCTGTGGTGACCTTTGTTATATAGGTCAAGGATTTGCAATTATAATAACAAGTACATTTCATGACATCGGGAAAATATTCGGCAACATATTTACTCTCGCCGATTTGTTCGAAATATTGCAGCTTATCTGAAAATTTAAAAGAATTGAGATTAGTTATCCTTGCTACATATAAATAATTTTTGCGTAAACTGACCATTGTGATAGAACAAACAGGATAATCGACTAATTTACAGGGTCTATAACGACCCTCCGGATTAAAATAGACCAAAGTACAATTGCAGAATTTCATTAAGTATTCCTGCTGACACTCAGCCTGACAATTCTCGAACATGTAACGGTGACCTTGTAAGGATTGTAGTATTTGCTGTTCAATTCATCCTGGAGAATGTACAAAAAACGAGGAAAAGGGAACTGAATATAGTACAGAATGGAATATAGACATGGCTATAAACCAGAGTAGGACTAGACTAAATACTTTACTGTGGAGTAGACTAGGCCACTAAACTAGAACTCAGACTAGGACTATGATTCGGCTCTAGACTAGGTTTTGACTAGACTAGACTCGACTAGACTAGACTAGACTATGACTAGACTTATGACAGACTAGACTATGCTTAGACTATGACTAGACTTATGACTAGACTATGACTAGACTATGACTCAGACTATGGACTAGACTATGACTAGACTTATGACTAGGACTATGACTAGACTATGACTAGACTATGACTAGACTATGACTTAGACTATGACCTAGGACTATGGACTCGACTAGTACTAGGAATATGACTAAGACTATGACTAGACTATGACTAGACTATGACTAGACTATGACTAGACTATGACTAGACTATGACTAGACTATGACTAGACTATGACTAGACTATGACTAGACTATGACTAGACTATGACTAGACTATGACTAGACTATGACTAGACTATGACTAGACTATGACTAGACTATGACTAGACTATGACTAGACTATGACTAGACTATGACTAGACTATGACTAGACTATGACTAGACTATGACTAGACTATGACTAGACTATGACTAGACTATGACTAGACTATGACTAGACTATGACTAGACTATGACTAGACTATGACTAGACTATGACGACTATGACTAGACTATGACTAGACTATGACTAGACTATGACTAGACTATGACTAGACTACTATGACTAGACTATGACTGACTATGACTAGACTATGACTAGACTATGACTAGACTATGACTAGACTATGACTAGACTATGACTAGACTATGACTAGACTATGACTAGACTATGACTAGACTATGACTAGACTATGACTAGACTATGACTAGACTATGACTAGACTATGACTAGACTATGACTAGACTATGACTAGACTATGACTAGACTATGACTATGACTAGACTATGACTAGACTATGACTAGACTATGACTAGACTATGACTAGACTATGACTAGACTATGACTAGACTATGACTAGACTATGACTAGACTATGACTAGACTATGACTAGACTATGACTAGACTATGACTAGACTATGACTAGACTATGACTAGACTATGACTAGACTATGACTAGACTATGACTAGACTATGACTAGACTATGACTAGACTATGACTAGACTATGACTAGACTATGACTAGACTATGACTAGACTATGACTAGACTATGACTAGACTATGACTAGACTATGACTATGACTATGACTAGACTATGACTAGACTATGACTAGACTATGACTAGACTAGACTAGACTATGACTAGACTATGACTAGACTATGACTAGACTATGACTAGACTATGACTAGACTATGACTAGACTATGACTAGACTATGACTAGACTATGACTAGACTATGACTAGACTATGACTAGACTATGACTATGACTAGACTATGACTAGACTATGACTAGACTATGACTAGACTATGACTAGACTATGACTAGACTATGACTAGACTATGACTAGACTATGACTAGACTATGACTAGACTATGACTAGACTATGACTAGACTATGACTAGACTATGACTAGACTATGACTAGACTATGACTAGACTATGACTAGACTATGACTAGACTATGACTAGACTATGACTAGACTATGACTAGACTATGACTAGACTATGACTAGACTATGACTAGACTATGACTAGACTATGACTAGACTATGACTAGACTATGACTAGACAATGACTAGACTATGACTAGACTATGACTAGACTATGACTAGAGACTATGACTAGACTATGACTAGACTATGACTAGACTATGACTAGACTATGACTAGACTATGACTACTAGACTAATCTATAAACAGATGTCACTTAAATATATTTACCTCAAATAAACACTGTCTCACTTTTGATGAAAATATTCTCGTGTAATTATCAAAATTATGTAATATTGCCGTTATAGAAACCAGATGTTCTAGTATGAGTATTAACTTCAATAGGATAATTAAACCAAACATATGGTTCCGCCAGCATAACCTTGAAATACATAAATAAACAACCACAATCTATAATAAATCATTGCCATATATTAATCTACTTCTACTCACCAATATCCCCTTTTATTCTTACGCATGGGGGAATGGTCATGCTCCCTCAAATGAACTTTCAACACCAAACCATTTTCATCACCTTGCCCCTTAGTGCGCCAAGGCCAGAAAGGATCTGATTTTGTTTTTCCACACCCTCTGGCGATTCGATAGTGTTAAAAGCCCAACAGGTGCCCCATTTGAGAGTTGCGCAAAAAGAATATTCACAGCAATCGTAATCATCATCGATCCACAAGCACTCGCTGAAAATTTTCATGACATTTCCAGGCCATAAACTCTGAGACTAAAGAAAAATTTATATAATTTAACTCTTTCAGCATAGAGGGTGGAACTTTGGTGAGATTTTCGAACTTGTAAAATTTGCCAAAAATCAAGGTATCATAGGCATTAACCACTTCCATGAAAATGTCTTGGTATTCAGGATTTTTTCAGATGTTCCGGTTTCAGAAACATTTCTTTGGCCTGTTCGTAACGCTGCCAGTTGAAGCGGTTCTTATTGCAAATAGTGACCTCGGGAAAGGGTATTGAAAGACGGGCCAATGCGTTTTGGAAAATACCGTGACCAAAGGGTTTAGTATGGTATTTATGAGCCACTGGGAACTTACATAAATGAAAACATCAAACAGGCTGAGAAACCAATAACCAAGTAATTCTAGGAATACATATAAAACATATAATAAAAAAACATTTGGTTGGAAAACTCTGTACCAACCTTTTATATTTATTTAAATTTCTCTTAAATATTCTATCCAAACCATGCATAGTGAAGATACTAACAAACTCATCCACAATTCCTTTGAAATATTGAAAATATCCTTGTTCATATTTATTAAACTTTTCAGGAGTATTTTGTGCTTTTATAGAGTTTGTTGGAAAGTATTGCAACTTATTATTTGGTGTTACTCTAAAATGTTTGTAGTCCTCGTGTATTAACATGATTTTATTTAAAAATATAGAAAGAAGAATTGAACACTTTCGACGACTGTAGACAACTGTTAAAGAAATAAATTGTTAATAAATTTTATATAAACTTTTTAACACATTTTCAGAAATATTAACCACAGATGTTTGCATATTATTCAACAAGTTTTACTAAGGTTTATTATTAAAGTTTTATTGTCAATCATTTGTTAATTGTGTATCGAACATGTTTAATTGTTGTCAACAAACAAATGGTTTGTTGGTACCCTACAATAACAACATGTTTTATATTTCAGTAAATCCTTAGGTTGGGCAAAAAAAAGTAGAAAATGGACTTGGCACAATAACACGCGAAAACAAAGCTGAATAAGGCTAGTTACTAGATAGCTGACTATAGACTAGACTCTATATAGATATAGACTAGACTAGACTAGACTAGACTAGACCTAGACTAGACTATAGACTAGACTATAGACTAGACTATAGACTAGACTATAGACTAGACTATAGACTAGACTATAGACTAGACCATAGACTAGACTATAGACTAGACTATAGACTATACTATAGACTAGACTACAGACTAGACTATAGACTAGACTATAGACTAGACTATAGACTAGAATATAGACTGGAATATAGTCTAGACTATAGACTAGACTATAGAATAGGCTATAGACTAGACTATAGACTAGACTATAGACGAGACTATAGACGAGACTATAGACTAGACTATAGACGAGACTATAGACTAGACTATAGACTAGACTATAGACTATACTATAGACTAGACCAGACTATAGACTAGACTATAGACTAGACTATACACTAGACTATAGACTAGACTATAGACTAGACTATAGACTAGACTATAGATTAGACTATAGACTAGACTATAGACTAGACTATAGACTAGACTATAGACTAGACTATAGACTAGACTATAGACTAGACTATAGACTAGACTATAGACTAGACTATAGACTAGACTATAGACTAGACTATAGACTAGACTATAGACTAGACTATATACTAGACTATAGAGACTAGACTATAGACTAGACTATAGACTAGACTATAGACTAGACTATAGACTAGACTATAGACTAGACTATAGACTAGACTATAGACTAGACTATAGACTAGACTATAGACTAGACTATAGACTAGACTATAGACTAGACTATAGACTAGACTATAGACTAGACTATAGACTAGACTATAGACTAGACTATAGACTAGACTATAGACTAGCCTAGACTAGACTAGACTATAGACTAGACTATAGACTAGACTATAGACTAGACTATAGACTAGACTATAGACTAGACTATAGACTAGACTATAGACTAGACTATAGACTAGACTATAGACTAGACTATAGACTAGACTATAGACTAGACTATAGACTAGACTATAGACTAGACTATAGACTAGACTATAGACTAGACTATAGACTAGACTATAGACTAGACTATAGACTAGACTATAGACTAGACTATAGACTAGACTATAGACTAGACTATAGACTAGACTATAGACTAGACTATAGACTAGACTATAGACTAGACTATAGACTAGACTATAGACTAGACTATAGACTAGACTATAGACTAGACTATAGACTAGACTATAGACTAGACTATAGACTAGACTATAGACTAGACTATAGACTAGACTATAGACTAGACTATAGACTAGACTATAGACTAGACTATAGACTAGACTATAGACTAGACTATAGACTAGACTATAGACTAGACTATAGACTAGACTATAGACTAGACTATAGACTAGACTATAGACTAGACTATAGACTAGACTATAGACTAGACTATAGACTAGACTATAGACTAGACTATAGACTAGACTATAGACTAGACTATAGACTAGACTATAGACTAGACTATAGACTAGACTATAGACTAGACTATAGACTAGACTATAGACTAGACTATAGACTAGACTATAGACTAGACTATAGACTAGACTATAGACTAGACTATAGACTAGACTATAGACTAGACTATAGACTAGACTATAGACTAGACTATAGACTAGACTATAGACTAGACTATAGACTAGACTATAGACTAGACTATAGACTAGACTATAGACTAGACTATAGACTAGACTATAGACTAGACTATAGACTAGACTATAGACTAGACTATAGACTAGACTATAGACTAGACTATAGACTAGACTATAGACTAGACTATAGACTAGACTATAGACTAGACTATAGACTAGACTATAGACTAGACTATAGACTAGACTATAGACTAGACTATAGACTAGACTATAGACTAGACTATAGACTAGACTATAGACTAGACTATAGACTAGACTATAGACTAGACTATAGACTAGACTATAGACTAGACTATAGACTAGACTATAGACTAGACTATAGACTAGACTATAGACTAGACTATAGACTAGACTATAGACTAGACTATAGACTAGACTATAGACTAGACTATAGACTAGACTATAGACTAGACTATAGACTAGACTATAGACTAGACTATAGACTAGACTATAGACTAGACTATAGACTAGACTATAGACTAGACTATAGACTAGACTATAGACTAGACTATAGACTAGACTATAGACTAGACTATAGACTAGATTATAGACTAGGCTATAGACTAGACTATAGACTAGACTGTAGACTAGACTATAGACTAGACTTTAACTACGAACAACTAGACTATAGACTAGACTATAGACTAGACTATAGACTAGACTATAGACTAAACTATAGACTAGACTATAGACTAGACTATAGACTAGACTATAGACTAGACTATAGACTAGACTAGACTATAGACTAGACTATAGACGAGACTATAGACTAGACTATAGACTAGACTATAGACTAGACTATAGACACTAGAGACCTATAGACTATACTATAGACTAGACTTAGACTAGACTATAGACTGACTATGAACTAGACTATAGACTAGACTATAGACTAGACTATAGACTAGACTATAGACTAGACTATAGACTAGACTATAGACTAGAACTAGAGACTAGACTTATATACTAGGACTATAGACTGACTAGAGACCTAGAACTAGTAGACAACTAGACTTAGACTACGAGACTAGACATAAGACTATAGACTAGACTATAGACTAGACTATAGACTAGACGATAGACTGAAACTATAGACTAGACTATAGACCTAGACTATAGACTAGACTATAGACTAGACTATAGACTAGATTATAGACTAGGATATAGAGACTAGAGCTATAGACTACCTGAGACTAGCTAGAAGCTAGACGTTAGACTACGAACAACTAGCTAGACGAGACTTAGACTACGAACTACTAGACTAGGCATAGACTAAACTATAGACTAGACTATAGACTAGACTATAGACTAGACTATAGACTAGACTATAGACTAGACTATAGACTAGACTATAGACTAGACTATAGACTAGACATAGACTAGACTATAGACTAGACTATAGACTAGACTATAGACTAGACTATAGACCTAGACTAGAGACTAGACATAGACTAGATTATAGACTAGGCTTATGAACTAGACTATAGACTAGACTTAGACTAGCTAGACTAGACTATAGACTTTAACTACGAACAACTAGACTATAGACTAGACTATAGACTGACTATAGACTAGACTATAGACTTAACTTAGACTAGACTATAGACTAGACTATAGACTAGACTATAGACTAGACTATAGACTAGACTATAGACTAGACTATAGACTAGAACTATAGACTAGACTATAGACTAGACTATAGACTAGACTATAGACTAGACTATAGACTAGACTTATAGACTAGACTGTAGACTAGACTATAGACTAGACTGTAACTACGACTAGACTAGACTTACTACGACTAGACTATAGACTAGACTATAGACTAGACTATAGACTAACTATAGACTAGACTATAGACTAGACTATAGACTAGACTATAGACTAGACTATAGACTAGACTATAGACTAGACTATAGACTAGACTATAGACTAGACTATAGACTAACTATGACTAGACTATAGACTAGACTATAGACTAGACTATAGACTAGACTATAGACTAGACTATAGACTAGACTATAGACTAGACTATAGACTAGACTATAGACTAGACTATAGACTAGATTATAGACTAGGCTATAGGCTAGACTATAGACTAGACTGTAGACTAGACTATAGACTAGACTTTAACTACGAACAACTAGACTATAGACTAGACTATAGACTAGACTATAGACTAGACTATAGACTAAACTATAGACTAGACTATAGACTAGACTATAGAACTGACTATAGACTAGACTATAGACTAAGATATAGACTAGACTATAGACTAGACTATAGACTAGACTAGACTATAGACTAGACTATAGACTAGACTATAGACTAGACTATAGACTAGACTATAGACTAGACTATAGACTAGACTAGACTACTATGACTAGACTATAGACTAGACTATAGACTAGACTTATAGACTAGGCTATAGACTAGGCTAGACTACTAGACTAGACTGTAGACTAGACTATAGACTAGACTTTAACTACGAACAACTTAACTACGACTAGACTTTAACTACGAACAACTAAAACGATTTTTGCTAGAAGTTTTCTCTACAGTCGACTTAACCAGATACGAAACAGACACTTTTTGTTTTAAATGTTTCTGAATTAAAGTTAATTATAGTGCAGATATTTTAGTCGCACGTGTGTCTATACAAAAAATGAACATTCCTAAGATTTCATGGTTCAGCCCTGACCGTTTTTCTTTTAAAAAACCCTAGAGATTTGCATGCATTGTGTCCACCCATATTATTAAAACAAAACTTTCCCTTAATAATGCATTTTCTTCAGTGCTAGCTCGAGAATTAACATTAATGCTAATGATTAATTACACTAATTAGTTTGTATAAATATTTTCCCAACATTAACGATATCTTAAACAAACCTTAACATGTAAATTATTTATGTTCTTAATTTATAATAAATTCTTAACACTCATTAGACCTTAGTTTAAAGAAACACTTATTCACTTCCGGTCATCATGGCTTCTTCCAGCTACAAACCAGCGCAACCGTTACATTTAAGGCAACTTAATCAACGATATGATTTGGATCATAAAACAAAAAACTTAAAAATAAGTTTTTCTTCAAATTTCAAAGATTCCGTAGAACAATTGATAATTGAATTTGGCAGAAAATCGACAATACATGGTCTAAATAGGATATTTAAAGAGAACTCCAACAAATATGAAAGGTGAGTTTTGAAATACCGATTTTATATTTTTATCTAAAATTTCGATTGCAGAATCTTTTGGCTCATAACTGTCATTTACGCCCTACTTGGCTCCATATATATCTGCATGATTCTATCGCAACGTTTTAATGCTGGAACCTTTAAAACTGTAGTGAACAGTACCAATGCTCCCGTATACATTCTACCATTCCCCGAAATTAGTATATGCAATGCAAATCATTTAAATTGGGAACGTATAGAAGAGGCCAAACATCTATTTTTACCCCATGAAAATGATACCGAGAAAATTCGCATGTTTGAAACCGTCATTAGTCTCTATGATAATGTAAGCTTCGGAGAATTTTATCCATTTTCGGCACTTGAAGGTGAACCTGTGGAACTGGTGAATCACATCAATTTCAGTGCAGTATTCGAGTTTATGACCTGGCGTTGCGAGGAGTTTTTAGCGAACTGTACTTGGCGTCATTTTAAAGTTGATTGCTGTGAAATTTTTCAGAGAATTAGAGGACAAGAAGGTTTATGTTGGCATTTTAATACACTGTCTTCCGATGAGAGTAGACGCAAACAACTACTGGATGATAAATATCCCTGGAGAACGGGCAGTGCCGGGCCGAAGAGTGGTTTAACTGTACGGTTGTGGTTGAATGAGGATAAACATTATCATCAGGATAATGAAAGGGTATTACGGTGAGATATGTGGTGTTCGTTTAAAAAGAATTTAAATATTGTTAGCATTTGCCTACATAGGTGGCTGTACTTGAACCGGGAGTTTTTCACCGAGATCCATTTTTTGTGCCTGCCAATCCGAAACAGCAGTAGAAGTGGAGCCAGTAGCTTACTTTTACGATAATGGAACAAAAGCTTTATCGTCTGCTAGGAGAAAGTGTATATTCAATGTAAGTAATATTTTAGTTTAGTTCACTTCTAGTTCAGTTCTAGTTCAGTTCTAGTTCAGTTCTAGTTCAGTTCTAGTTCAGTTCTAGTTCAGTTCTAGTTCAGTTCTAGTTCAGTTCTAGTTCAGTTCTAGTTCAGTTCTAGTTCAGTTCTAGTTCAGTTCTAGTCAGTTCTAGTTCAGTTCTAGTTCAGTTCTAGTTCAGTTCTAGTTCAGTTCTAGTTCAGTTCTAGTTCAGTTCTAGTTCAGTTCTAGTTCAGTTCTAGTTCAGTTCTAGTTCAGTTCTAGTTCAGTTCTAGTTCAGTTCTAGTTCAGTTCTAGTTCAGTTCTAGTTCAGTTCTAGTTCAGTTCTAGTTCAGTTCTAGTTCAGTTCTAGTTCAGTTCTAGTTCAGTTCTAGTTCAGTTCTAGTTCAGTTCTAGTTCAGTTCTAGTTCAGTTCTAGTTCATTTCTAGTTCAGTTCTAGTTCACTTCTAGTTCAGTTTCTGGTTCAGTTCTAGTTTAGTTCTAGTTCAGTTCTAGTTCAGTTCTAGTTCAGTTCTAGTTCAGTTCTAGTTCAGTTCTAGTTCAGTTCTAGTTCAGTTCTAGTTCAGTTCTAGTTCAGTTCTAGTTCAGTTCTAGTTCAGTTCTAGTTCAGTTCTAGTTCAGTTCTAGTTCTATTCAGTTCTAGTTCAGTTCTAGTTCAGTTCTAGTTCAGTTCTAGTTCAGTTCTAGTTCAGTTCTAGTTCAGTTCTAGTTCAGTTCTAGTTCAGTTCTAGTTCAGTTCTAGTTCAGTTCTAGTTCAGTTCTAGTTCAGTTCTAGTTCAGTTCTAGTTCAGTGCTAGTTCAGTTCTAGTTCAGTTCTAGTTCAGTTCTAGTTCAGTTCTAGTTCAGTTCTAGTTCAGTTCTAGTTCAGTTCTAGTTCAGTTCTAGTTCAGTTCTAGTTCAGTTCTAGTTCAGTTCTAGTTCAGTTCTAGTTCAGTTCTAGTTCAGTTCTAGTTCAGTTCTAGTTCAGTTCTAGTTCAGTTCTAGTTCAGTTCTAGTTCAGTTCTAGTTCAGTTCTAGTTCAGTTCTAGTTCAGTTCTAGTTCAGTTCTAGTTCAGTTCTAGTTCTAGTTCAGTTCTAGTTCAGTTCTAGTTCAGTTCTAGTTCTAGTTCAGTTCTAGTTCAGTTCTAGTTCAGTTCTAGTTCAGTTCTAGTTCAGTTCTAGTTCAGTTCTAGTTCAGTTCTAGTTCAGTTCTAGTTCAATTCTAGTTCAGTTCTAGTTCAGTTCTAGTTCAGTTCTAGTTCAGTTCTAGTTCAGTTCTAGTTCAGTTCTAGTTCAGTTCTAGTTCAGTTCTAGTTCAGTTCTAGTTCAGTTCTAGTTCAGTTCTAGTTCAGTTCTAGTTCAGTTCTAGTTCAGTTCTAGTTCAGTTCTAGTTCAGTTCTAGTACAGTTCTAGTTCAGTTCTAGTTCAGTTCTAGTTCAGTTCTAGTTCAGTTCTAGTTCAGTTCTAGTTCAGTTCTAGTTCAGTTCTAGTTCAGTTCTAGTTCAGTTCTAGTTCATTTCTAGTTCATTTCTAGTTCAGTTCTAGTTCACTTCTAGTTCAGTTCTGGTTCAGTTCTAGTTTAGTTCTAGCTCAGTTCTCAGTTTTAGTCCTATTTTTTCCACATATTTTAGGATGAAACCAGCCTTTATGCATCCACATCCCTACCTGGATTTCCTTATATGTTGGAAAATTGCTTCACTCTATGTTACGAAGAATATCTAATGAGATACTGTAACTGTACGATAGATATATTGTTTCCACCAGGTAAATATATCCAAAAAAAGCTTCCCTTGTTGAAATATTTTTATCTTTTTCAACAGCTGAATATAATCCCTGCAAAGCTACAGATTTATTATGTTTAGGCAAAAATGATGGTAAGGATTGCAGTCGACACTGATAAAGTTATAAACATATTTTTATGTTATTTGATATTTCTAGTTTACTTTAAATTTACTCATCAATTCGGGGAAGAGGACTTTATACACAGTAATTACAAGGGAATGGTTTGTAATTGTGTGCGCAACTGTTATTCACTCAATTATGTGGCGGATGTTAGACCATCATTTTTTCCCGAACAACCACAACGTAGTAGAATGTATGTGGATTTAGATGTACATTATCGTATCGAAACAATGTTTGTATTTCGCACCAGTTTGGTATTTGGTTGGTTGGACTTAGTGGGTAATTTATAAGAAACTATTGAATGTTATTTTTAAGTTTAACGAATTGTTTATTTGTAGTGGCTTTTGGTGGCATTGTAGGTTTATTTCTCGGCTGTTCCCTAATCAGTGGCATGGAATTGTTGTATTTTATTTTGATTCAATTTCCCGCTTTTGTATTTAAGAAATTAAGATCGAGAGCAAAATTGCATGATATTAGTAATCAAGATATTAATGGTTTACAATTTAATAAAATTCCCCTTAAACGTCGTAATCGGGGTTTTCATAAACGTATAATGGCTGTGGAGAGTTCTAGAAATAGTCATGGGTCTATTTATCGAAATAGTATGAGCAAGAAGAATAATGCAATGCAGCTTTGGACACGACAATATTATTTGACAAATAAATATAGTTCCTAAATATTTTACAAAAAAATCTTCGTAATCGGAGTTTTCAAAGAAATAATTACAGTTCCTAAATATATTTTATAAGGAAAAAATATATTGTTGTAATAAAAAATATTTCCTTGTTTCAACTTTTTCTTTCAATACCTTGAATACTACAGTCGACGGCAGTCTAGAGTGAAATAGAACAAAAATTAAAAGAAAATAATATATATTATTTTAAAAGAAAATAATATATATTATTTTTTTATTTCAATTTTACATCATATGCAATCTTCCATCCCTGACTACCGCAAATTTTGGCAATAACGAAATAAAAACAATATGACATACAGTGTCATATTAATAAATACAACAACAATAACATACAAGTTAACACAATCAAGTATACATGAGCGGGAAAAATCTACACAAGGTTGTGCTGACGGTGCACACGCGCAAGCTAGTATGCAGGATCATATTTCGTCTGGAAGATTTCACAACGTGGGAATGGAATAAGTTGGATCAGCAGAATTATTTAGATTTAAGTATTTAAAAAATATTGTTAGAGTTAGTCTTACTTGGGAGGTTGACCAAAGCGGTCGTTGAATAAAATTGTAAACCCAAAATTAACGTGTTTCATTTATAGTGGACAAGTCGGTGTCCACTTAAAAATCATTTTTTTTAATTTCACATAACAAAGGAAGTTAACTGGCGCCCGAGCAGGGACCCGCCAAGAGAAAGCGGAGTCCTTATAAAATTAAATAAAAAATTAAATATATAAAATTAATAAATTAAATAAGTTTCTGCGATTCCCACGGGACCCTCCAGAAACTAAATAATAAAAACTGGAAAAGATAAAAAAGAAATAGTGAACCTTAAAATTTGTTTTGTGGAAAGGATCCACCTAAAGAAAGAACAGTGACAATTAAGTGAAATTTCGACCCCGAAATTGTGAAATTAAATAAGTTTTTGCGATTCCTACGGGACCCTCCAGAAACTAAAAACTGGAAAAAATAAAAAAGAAACAGTGAAATTTAAATTTTTTTTTTTTTTTTGGAAAAGAGGATCCACCTAAAGAAAAAAAAGAACAGTGATCCTGTGACTACCAGTGAATTAATTTGAAGAGAAGAGGGAGAATTATTGGAAGGCATATCCTGTAAGGGTGACTGTAAAAATATAGAGGGAAGAACCTGCAAAATATAGAGGGAAGAACCTGCAAATTCTTATGTATATGTATATGTGTATGTAAGTATGGAACATTTGCAAAATAAGGTAACAGAGTTAACTGGCGCCCTAAACGCCGTTCTAAACCAGCTAAAAACTCTGGATCAGAGAACGCTGAATTTGGAACGTAGGCCCAGTAATCCTCCGGTTGTTGAGGGCGAAAGTCCTCCTCCCCCCCTGCGTGCTCCAACCACAGAAACCGAATTGAACGAAATAGGGAAACTTCCCGACTGTGTAAGGGACTTGCAGTCTTTTGAGGGTGACCCCACGCAGTATGTATCCTGGATACATAGTGTGGAGAGTATCCTGAAGGACTATGAGATCGTCCGGCAGAAGCCGATATATAGGGCTATTGTTCAGGCTATACGCCGAAAATGTAGGGGAAAGGCTGATGCCGCCCTTACCTCCTACAACATATTCGATGAAGACTGGGCATCGATAAAGAACTGTCTTTCTCTGCATTATGCAGACAAAAGAGATGTTCGCACACTAGAACATCAGTTGACCCAACTAGCTCAGAAGAGTATGAGCGTAGACGAGTTCTACGCTACAGTAAATCACCAGTTCTCCTTGATCATAAACAAATTGAAGACGGAAACTTATTCTGAAGAAACGACGAACGTTTTAATAGAGACTTATAGGAATAGGACACTGGAAGTTTTCATAAGGGGTCTTAATGGCGAGCTATCAAAGATGATAATGCTCATGAAGCCAAAGACACTTCCCGAGGCATATTCGCAATGTTTGGAATTGAGAAATGCCAATTACAGGAGTCAGGTCTCCCTACATTCGGTTAATGGTCAGAATAGGGTCCAGGTTCCAATGGGATTTAATAACTTTCCGAATCACCACCCAAGTAAGACTCGAAACCAAGCTTCCTTCCAAAAATTTGTACCGAAAAACCGGTATCAACCTCAAGCGAACCCTTTTGTTAACCGACAATTTGAGCCACGGCGTGTTGCGCAACAGCCTGCTCCCCACAGACCAGAACCAATGGACATAGATCAGAGTACGCAATCTAGGGGGACCGGAAACCGACCATGGAATAACCACAAAAGGCGGGCCTTTTCGGAACAGGTTCGTCCCGGGTCGGCACAACACCCGTTTAAAACAACAGAGAATTTTTAACATGACACAAGAGGACAATGAGGGCGTACCGGCCGACGACGAAATAAATTTTCGGACTCGTGCCTTTCCGGCTTACCATACGTAAGCAATGAATTAAAGGATGGCTCAATAATAAAATTTTTAATAGACACAGGGGCTACAAAAAACTTTGTTGAGCCAGCCTTATGCCCCAGTTCAAAGAAATTAGATAAGCCATTTTATGTTCGTACTGCCTCAGGGAGAATACAAATTAGTGAGAAGGTAAAGGGGAAATTCTTTGCCCCATTTGGTAACGATACGACAATTACATTCTATGTACTACCGGGATTCACATCTTTCAATGGTATAATCGGCGACGATACTCTACGTGAGCTTCAAGCTATAATAGACCACAAAAATAATACACTGACAATCTCGCCAGGGATCAGTATACCACTTAGAATTCAGACATTGAACGAAATTAACGTACTTCCATCATGCACTACATTGAGTGACCTAATAGCCGAGTTTAGTGACATATTTGGACCAATAAATAACGAATTGGCAGCAACATCTATTAGGGCAGAGATACGGTGTACCACTGATGAGCCAATATACTCAAAGAGTTATCCTTATCCAGCTTGTATGCGTGCTGAAGTAGACAGACAAATAGAAGAACTTCTGAATAATAATGTAATACGGCCGTCAAGAAGTCCTTATAATTCTCCCATTTGGGTGGTCCCAAAGAAACCTAAACCAAATGGAGAGAAACAATATCGGATGGTGGTGGATTTCAAAAGACTGAATGCCGTCACCATACCTGACACATATCCAATTCCCGACATAAATTCAACTTTGGCGAGCCTTGGCAAGGCGAAATATTTTACAACCCTTGACCTCACTTCGGGGTTTCATCAGATTTCAATGAATCCAAGGGATATTCCAAAGACAGCCTTTTCAACAATGAATGGGAAGTATGAGTTTTTGAGGCTACCGTTCGGCCTACGGAATGCGCCTGCTATATTTCAGCGTATGGTCGATGACGTCCTGCGAGGTTGTATAGGGAAAATATGTTATGTCTATATAGACGACATAATAGTATACGGGGGTAATATTGAGGAACACCTGGGGAACCTTAGGAAAGTATTTCAGCGTCTAAGAGACGCTCACCTTAGGGTTAATTTAGAGAAAACTGCTTTTATGAAAACCGAGGTCGAATTCCTTGGTTACGTGGTTACTAAGGATGGTATACTGCCTGATAGGAAGAAGGTGAGGGCAATCCTTGACATTGTACCACCCCAGACCCTGAAAGAGCTCAAAAGTTTTCTGGATTAACATCCTATTATAGGAGGTTCATTAAAGACTTTGCCAAAGTAGCTAAACCTTTAACCACTCTCACTCGTGGCGAGATGGCACAAGTCAAGGCTAATCAATCGAAGAAAGTTAGAATTATTCTCGGGGAGGAAGAGCTACAAGCATTTAACGAGCTTAAGGAGTTGCTCACGTCGTCGGAAGTATTAGCCTTCCCGGACTTTGACAAACCATTTAATCTTACGACAGACGCTTCTAACAGTGCTTTAGGTGCAGTACTGTCTCAAGGGGAAATGGGAAAGGACAAACCAATAACCTTTATTTCTCGCTCTTTGAACAAAACAGAAGAGGCATATGCCACGAACGAGAAAGAGATGCTCGCCATAGTTTGGGCATTGGACAATCTTCGCTCCTATCTGTATGGAGCTAAGAAAATACGCATTTTTACCGATCACCAACCTCTGACGTTTGCCATGAGTAACAGGAATTATAATGCGAAATTGAAAAGGTGGAAGGCTAGGATAGAGGAATATAACTTCGAACTTGTATATAAACCAGGGAAATCCAATGTAGTAGCCGACGCCTTATCTCGCTTAAAAGCAGACTCAACCGACTCAGTGAAAGCTGAGCAGACTTCGAGAACTGCATCTACAGATTTATGTGTCCATCTTGCGGATGAGTCCTCCACTGACACTGCAAGTGAAGGTAGGGTAGGAAGTGAGGACTCAGATACCATAACAGCTAGTGAGGGTATGATAGGGAACGGAGACTCAGCTACTATAACAGCTAGCGAGGGAACCGTACACAGTGCCGAACAGGATGGCACAGATTTGATTCCACATGTCGAAGCTCCTATTAACGTTTTTCGTAATCAGATTATAATACGACAATTCCAATCAGATATGATTACACATATTAATCCTCATCCTGGCTACAAACCGACACATCATATCTTTGGAGGAAATTAGCAGGGAAAATCTTACACGAATCCTGAGGGAAAAACTTAGACCTGATGTCTTAAATGGGATTAAAATTCCTGAACAGTATTTGTGGCTATTACAGGAGGTTTATTTGGAACACTTTTCACATTATAAGCTACGGATCACTCAGAGACTTGTAGAAGATGTAACTTGTCCAAATAGGGTCTGTTCCTTGATAGAAGAGGAGCACAGAAGGGCACATAGGAATAAGGACGAGAATAAACTACAGCTCTTGGAAAAATACTATTTCCCGAGGATGAACAGTCTTGTAGGAAGGTATACGAGGAATTGTGAAATATGCAAGGCTAACAAATATGATCGGAATCCGCCGATACCTAAGCTTCAGGCAACTCCGATTCCTTCTTATCCCTGTGAAATATTGCACATGGATATTTTTGTACTCCAAAATGAGTATTTTATTAGTGTCTTGGATAAATTTTCAAAATTTGGGAAACTTTTTCCTCTTAGGAATCGTTCAGCCTTGCAAATGAGGGAGAGAATTATAGAAATCCTTATTACTTCTCGACACCACGTATTTTAGTGACTGACAATGAGCGAGGTTTTATCAGCCCAATAGTGATGAACGTGATTCGACAATTCGGTGTCAAGGTATATTTGACTCCAGTAGGTCGTAGTGAGGTGAACGGACAAGTGGAACGATTCCATTCGACCTTACTGGAAATTTATCGATGTTTAAAGGTCGAACATAGGGATTTAGGTATTAGGGAACTTATAATGCTCGCTACCGATCGATACAATAACACCAATCCACTCTGTAACGAATAGGAAACCGGTTGATATTTTTTTTAATAGAGCTGAGAGAATTAATTACCAAAGGTTGCAGAACTTTAGGCGAAAGTTGAACAGGGAGGTGAAAAAATCGATAAAGAAAAAGCAAGAGGCAACCTTGGAGAGACATAATTCTAGGCGTCGTGTCTTATCGAAGGATTATAAGGCGGGTGATACCGTTCATGTTAGGAATAAGCAGATCAGGGCAAAGCATCGACCGCTTTATGAGAAAGCGGTTGTTGATAGGAACAATCGGGTCACAGTGCAAACGAGCACTGGAAAAAGGATTCACAAGACCCACATTAAATCTTAAAGGATACCTATGGGGTCCTTAAATTTTAGCGGTATGCGTATTTACGCAGGGGTTCAAATCCCCATAGACATGTGAATGATGAAAGGAGAAATGGAGATAAAACTTCTACCTTTTTTAAGGAGAAGTGGAGGAAATGGGAAATTGGGTACAATACCCATTTTTTGAACTTAATGGTATCTCTTAATGCGATTTTCTTTTTTTTGGGACAACGATTTGTGATAGTGATGTCCTCACTGTCATAAGTCGTGGTAGATCTCCGTACCACGAGTAAGTTTCTTGCAATTAAACCATTAACGCTTGATGCTAAAAGGGATAACTCGGAATCTACGGTCCACACAAAAAATATAAGTAAATGGTCCCAAAACCTATAGTGGAAACTGCATATTTGCGGAGGGGTTCAATTCCCCATGGGTGCCATAAGAATAAGGAAATCGTACTACTGAGAAAACCTTGAACTGAATTGAAGCCTTCAATTGGGGCAAAAGATGAATATGAGATGAGATATTTTTTATGGAAGCTTAAGCGAAAGTATATTGAAAGTAATTAAAATAACTTGAATGAAGATCATTGCAATGGTGAAAATTTATTTTAGAGCAAGGGTGATCAATGCCAATTGCATAATGCAAAGGAAGTCCATGGCTTAAGAGATTATCATTTGCACTTCTTGCATATGGCGGATAATCACACCTAGTTCAAAAAAGAAAAAAGAGGGAATGTGGCCTTCAGCCTTAGAGATGAATACGATAAAATTTATGAAATGAAAACGGAAATGAAAGATAAAATTAGTTAAGATAAAGAGAAAACTAACTTAGAATAAGTATCTACTAACGAGAATGTGGCCTTCAGCCTTAAAGATGAATATAATAAAATTTATGAGATGGAAACGGAAATGAAAGATGAAATTAATTAAGATAAAGGGAAAACTAACATAGAATAAGAATCTATTAACGTTAAAACATTATATAAGTGAAAATGTGAAGTAGGAATTTAGTTAAATGTGAAGTAGAAATTTAATTGTACTAATCGTACTAACACTTTAATAATACAATCATACTAACACTCTAACAAACTAATCGTAGAGCTAGACAAAACGACATTTATCATTCCAGTCTCACGTGGTTCACGGCCGTGAACAGTCTACAAATCTTCGAATACCACTCGCAGTTGGTTACATTCAAATACGGCAAGGTTGGCTGGTTGATGGAAGGTTTAACCTGGTTCATGTTATCAACTTAGAGGAATACGAGCGCCTATTAGGCCAAACCGTGGCAATGCTGGAAAAAATTGCTGTGGATGAGAAAGAACGGATGGTAATTGATTTCCATGTTAATACAATTTTTTCCCAATTAGATACGCTTAGGGGTAAATACAAGAAGCAGAAACGCTCTATCAATTGGATCGGTTCAGCTTGGAAGTGGTTGGCTGGCAATCCGGATGCAGCAGATTGGGATAATGTGTTGAGGTCTGAACAAAGCATCATTGAAAATAATAATCACCAATACGTGATCAACGATCGACTCTTTAAAGCGTCACAGGAAACAATATCTAAGGTTAATGCAATGGTGGCGCGATTTCACAACGAGGTCAATGCAACGAACGTCGAAAAATTCATTAATCAAATCCTACGCCAAATAATGGTCATCAAAGAAGAGGTAAACGAGGTTATGAGAGCCGCGCAAATGGCCAAAGGTGGCATAGTCAACTCTAATGTACTCGACAGAGAAGAAATTCACCGCATAATTGACGAAATTGCAACACTCCCTTATTCTAATGAATTGGAGGCCATCGAGTACGCCGATCCAAGGGTATGCACAAACGGTTCAATGATTCTCTATGTCCTTTCACTGCCCAAGGTAAGAGAAGTTGAGTACAACTACCTTATTGTCAAACCATCCATTCAGGAAGGAAAGGTTATAGACTTACCGTTTAACACGTTGCTGGTTAATGAGAAAGAGACATATGGCATCACCAAACCATGCATGCGAATCAACAACAATACCGTGTGTGAGGAAACGAGCTTGAGAAAACTCCCTGAAGATGA